>NC_088336.1:2945000-3137500 GCF_036884655.1 Musa acuminata AAA Group | reverse complement strand
GGTACAATACCCTCGGGTGCTTCAATTAGGTACTAAACCTTATTGGGGTACATGGAACCCACCATAGAATTCATGGCTTTTTGTCACTTCCCGGAGTCTATATTCGTAATAGCCTTCACATAGGCTTGAGGATTAATATCCTTGACATCCTCTTATCTAATATATCCCACATATCTCTTAGAAGGATGAGATACTCTGTCGGACATACGTAAAGTCAGAACTTGTGTGCTAGGTTATAACATCCCTCATTATTGAAAATTTTGTAAGGGCTATTTTGTAATGTAGGGACCTAAATATAAGTATTAAAAAATATGATATGATTTGTGAAAGATTCATATTAGGTTAAAAGAAAAATGGTGGACATGTGTCACTAGCTAACCTAAGGTTGGTGCCACCTAAGTTTGTTCTATGAATGACACATAAGCCTCTTTCATGCATGCTTGCCACCTTGCAATCCTTATATTAGCAAAATCTAATGCATTACAAGAGAAACTAAAGGAGAGAAACCTGCTGCATCTAACGTAGGATTGAGAAGAGAAGGGAAGAGGAATTGAAGTAGAAGAAGTTTTGCTTTGGCTTGAGGTTTTGCATCAATTCCACACATTTGGGATTCAAATTTTTCTAAGACAAGTGCTATAACCCCTTCTTTCTTATAGAAATATTGATATCTGATTTCATCTTAATTTAAAATTTTTTAAAAGATTTTAGCTTCATACTTGATATTTCTGTCATTTGGGAATAAAACTGTGAATCTAGAATTTTTTAAGATTTGACCTTTCTGCATTTTTCTACCCATAACTTTCTGTATCGATTTTTTACTTAGGAAAAATAAATTCATCTAAAAATAGACTCATAGCTCTTTCTTTTGATACTAAGATTGATAAATTTGGAGTTTATTTACCTACCGAAACTATTATTTCAATTGACCCTATGAAATCTGAAAAACAGAGATTGTCGGTTTTGACCTTTTAGTACTCTCTTACTTATAACTCTTCATTGAAAACTTTTATTTATATAAAATATGATTTATTAGAAACTAGACTCATAGCATATTTGATTTGAAGATTTAGAGCACAAATGCCTATTGAATCATCTATTTTAATTAACTTTATGAATTCTGTAAAATAGAGATAATGTTCTTTGACCTTTGGTTCCTAAATTATTTATAACTCCTTATTGGAAACGAAACTCCTATTTATACAAAACTTGAGTTATCTAAAATTAGATTGATACATTTTGAATGACCCCAATTTTATGTAATTTAGAGTATAATTGGTTATCCAAATAATTTATTCAATGTGCCTCTCAAATTCTGTCAGAATCGAGCTTTGGTTGATTTCACCTATTCTTGTTTTATCTCTTTGGAAATTAATTTCTACTATAATCCTTACTTTAGTTGAGCTTTACATTATTGCTTTGAATTTCTATTTACTCTTTTCCTTCAATTATTTATATACTTGAATCTATTATGTAAAATTCATGTTTATATCACAATGTTTCATATAGGCACATGCATTCCATTGTTCAGCATGTGTTTCTGATATATCCCAATTTTATTGTTCACAATATCTTTTTGTACTCTGGTGTTTGTGAGATAAATGTGAACCTTTGCTAAAAATGGTAAAGGGAGTTACGTTTAGATCCTATGATGCTCTACCGACCCCCTATGACTTCACTCAAATATGGGTGGATGGAGCTTCCAAACGTGGGAGACTTATGTTTGGTGGTCACTCAGAAACGGATGGACCATATTATATTATGATTCCACTTCACCATCTATGTGTTTGATATGATATCTAGAGCTTTGGTTATATGCTTCTATATGTGCTTTGGATATGAATGAAATGTATGCTACGTCAAATGCGACATTTGAGCTTCTATTTCGTATTTATTCTTTGATATATTCCGAAATGCTTCTTATGCTTCTGAAACATTTCATACATCATTGATATGCTCCGAAATATTTCATATGCCTTTGATATGCTTCGAAACATTTCATATATCATTGATATGTTCCAAAATGTTTCATTTGTTATTAATATGTTCTGAAATATTTCACATGTCGTTAATATGCTCTGAAACATTTCATATGCCCTCGATATGCTATGAAATACTTCATATGCCATTGATATACTCAGTAACATTTCATACGCCTCTGATATGCTTTGAAATGCTTTCTATACTATTGATATACTCTGAAATACTTCCTATGCCATTGATATGTTCCGAATATACCTTTGATATGCTTCGAAATGTTTCATATGCTATTGATATACTCCAAAATATTTCATACACCATTGATATGCTTTGAAATATTTTATATGTAATTGACTTGCTCCAAAACACGTCATATGCCATTGATCTACTCCAAAATGTTTCATATATCGTTGATATACTCCGAAACATTTCATATGACCTTGATATGCTCCGAAATGCTTCATATGCGATTGATATGCTCCGTAACATTTCATACGCCATTGATATACTCCGAAATATTTCATATACTATTGACATGTTCCAAAATATTTCATATGCCATTGATATCCGAAATGCTCCTTATGTCAATGATATGCTCCAACTAATCTTACTCCTTTGTTATAAACAAAACATGCTTCGAATGAAATGATATTGTAATTCTACATTCGTTGAGTGGCTATTTATGAACTCTTGTATCCTTGCCTTATATTTGGTACCTTATTTATTAGAATCTGTCCTCTTTTGTCATAGATATGTTAGTCTTTTGCTGAGCTCTATGTGCTCACTCCGTTGCTATATAAAATTTTCAAGATAGCTTATCACTCGCTAAAATATTTAAATTAAGCTGCGGTAGTGGAAAACTAGAAGACTTTGTGCAAACCTTTTGTAGATGATATGTTTTTGTTGTGTAAGTACACTTGGTGTCTAATGAAATATTGATAGTAAATCTAAACTTATGAGTTTTGTAAAAGTTTAAAGAACCTCTTATGTTTAAGATTTTGGAGTGTTAAGTTAATTTGTGTAATGATATGAACATATGGTAAATATTAGTTTTTGTGATTGTATAGAATATTACATTTATGGATTTATGAGGTGGTTATTGTCTTGGTGAATTGGCTTTAGATTTTATGATTCATCAAGTGATGTGGTATATGATTTTAAACTACACAGGTTTTATGAATTATGGAATTAATGTGTTCCTTCTCAAGGAACACCGCTCTCTTAGCTACAAAGACGTTTTGGTCCTCGGGATAATAGAAATAATATCCACAAGTTTCCTTGGGGTATCTCATGAACCTGCACCACTTTGTCATCGATTCTAACTTATCGAGGTTATATCTTTTAACGTTGGCAGGGCAGCCCAAAATTTTAACAACCTTAAGATCATGCTTCTTTCCTTTCCATATCTCATATGGTTTAGACACTACTGATTTAGTTGGAATTCTATCCAAAAGATAGGCTGTAGTCTCTTGAGCATATCCCCATAATGAGATGGGTAAGTCAGCGATACTCATCATGGATCGCATCATATGTAATACTGTATGATTCTTTCTTTCATATACACCATTAAGATGAGGTGTATAAGAAGGTGTCCATTGGGATATAATCTCATGGTTCTTGAGGAACTGGGTGAACTTTGTACTCAAGTACTCACCTCCACGATTTGATCGACGAGTCTTAATACTCTTTCTAGTCTAGTTCTCTACTTTATTCTTATACTCTTTGAATTTCTTAAAAGCCTCGGACTTATACTTCATCAAGTACATATGTCCATACCTTAAAAAATCATCAATAAAAGTAATAAAGTAGGAGTAACCACCTATGACATGAGTTGACATGGGTCCACATACATCACTATGTATGAGTTCCAACAGCTCATTGGCTCTCTCTCCAGTTCCACTAAAAGAAGATTTGGTCAGTTTTCCATGAAGGTAAGGCTCCCAAGTTCCATAAGTATGCAATGTTCACCTCATCTCGTTTCCTCTTAGACACACTTACATTCATGATATATGGAGTTTAGCAATGATATTTGAGTTAGGCAACCTAGAAGGACTGATCCAGTTCCCCCACCAGTCGAACACCCCGAAAAATCTCCTCCTCCTAGTCCCTTTGGTGTAGTACCTTCAGAATCTGCTCCTGCTTCATTCTCTGAAGATCTCATTATGACAGAATTGCATCAGATCAAATCACAACAAGAGTAACTCAAATCATAGCAAGAGCAAATTCAATCTCAGCAAGTTGAAATTTTGAGAGAACTACGACAAATGAATCAAAAGATAGATGTCATGTATAAGAACTATGGATTTCCTCCTAAGGATTAATCGATATGTCTTCTTATTCTGTTATCTTAACATACAATCCTTGTATAATTACTCTTAATGCCAAGTTAAAGCTTTGTCATCTTTGTTCTTTTTATATGAAAGCCATGCTGATTCTTTTTGAGATGAATTTTGGATGAATGCTACTTTTCTTTCGAATGGTATGAAGTTTGGATGAATGCTGATTTTCTTTCGAATAATATGAAGTTCGGATAAATGCTGATTTTCTTTCTAATAATATGAATTTTTGGACAAATGCTGAACTTGAGGTTATAAGATGAATTTTGTATAATCTTATGAATGTTGAATGATCGATCTTTATGTTGAACTCCTTTTCTAAAGATTTTATGATCACAAATTGTACGCTTAAAGTCTCATCTCCTTTTTTTGATGACAAACGGGGAGAAGAATGAACAAAAGATTGATGACTTATACCAATGCAATAGCATGACTTATATGAATTGCAAAAGCTAATATGTTGTGTAATGCAAATGTCTTATATGCATCACAAAAATTTCTTATATGCATTGCAAAACTTTTTGAGAATATTGCAATATGAAAGTTTTTAGATTGGTTATCATTTCATCTCATGATCATATGAAATCATGCCTTACATTTATATCATGAGATTTACGTTGATAGTTCATATCTCTTGCCGAAATGATAATTGTCTTTTATCATTCGACTTGAAAATAATTTTCATAGCTTGAAATTATGAGAAATACGAAGTTTCGTATTTGCTCATGCTTATTGAGAATAATGATAAGTTCAACGGATATAACTTATCGGTTTAGGCTTAAATTCAAAGAGATTAAATTCAAGTATTTTTATCTTCTCATTATATAGCATTTAGATAGGGGGAGTTATGTTTAACTCCATCATCAATTGATTGTCATCATCAAAAAGGGGAAGATTGTTGAATCTCAGATTTTGATGATGAAATCAATTGGTGGGTTAATTGATCTAATCCATATTATTGAGATAAGTGTGCAGGATTAACTATGATATATTGAAGACATAAAGCAAAGTCTACTAGTGTCAAGATTCGATGGGTGTTCGAGAGTCCGCCGAGAGTCCGAAGATTCGTCGGAAGTGTTGCCGGAACCAACCGAGAAGAAATCGGGGATTTGTTGAAGTTTTCAGAAGTCTGCCGGAGAGATCGTTGGAGGTTCGAGGAGATCACCGAGAAGGTTCAGCTACTTGCCAAAGACTCGCTGAACTCGCCACAAGACCGGGAGTCTGCCGAAAGAAATCCGAGGGTGTATCGGAAGTCTGCCGGAAGTTCGCCAAAAAGCTCACCGGAAGGAAACTCGACGTTGTTGGATTATGTCTTAATTTCATAGTTTGCATGTAATTCGGGTTAGGATTAAGGGTTAATCCTATAATCTGGTACAAGGCCAACTGGGCCCTAATACAGACTGGTTTGGGCCAAATTAGGAGCCCGACTAGTGATTCGTAAGGTCGGGCGGTGGCACCGCCTAGAATCCTCTTGGGTTCAAATTTGAATCCTCTCGGGCCCTATAAATACCCCTCAATTCTCAGCAGAGAATACAACCTTTGAGAAGTTAGAGATTGAGATAAAGCCTTAGCAAAGTCTTTAGCAAGTCTTGTTTTCAATAGCTTAAGTGTTCACCTCCCTCTTTCTCTTTGAAAATATGTAAGAGTGTGAACCACTTGTAAAAGGTTGTAAGAGGGGTATATGTCCTTCCCCTTTAAAGTGATTTGCTAGTGGAAGTTGAGAGCCTCATCGAAGAAGGCTTCGCAAGTGGATGTAGGTCATTTGATCGAACCACTTTAAATTGGTGTGTTCCTTGAATGTGTGAGTGTTTACCTTTCTGAAACCGTTATTTACATAGTAGCAAGCTTTTGGTTTTCATCTCCTTACTTTACTCGAGCTACTTTTACCAAGTCATTCTTTGTCGAATCGAAATCTCTATGTATTTACGAAATCATTTTCAAACTTACAAGTTTTAATCCACTGCACTAAATCACCCCCCCGCCCCTCTTAGTGTCGCTCCGATCCTAACAAAAGTTAGGTCAAGTGGTGGTGCCACTAGAGGCTTAGTCTCTAAGACATAGTCTCCGATACTGTGTTAGGCAGTAGTACAGCCAGAATGGGCGATGGTACCGCCCAATATCAAGCGATGGTACCACCAGTCTGGGCAGTGGTACTATCCAGACACAATCTCCCAAATAGTGTCAAGCGGTGGTACCGTCAGTTTGGATAGTGGTACCGCCCAATGTCAATGCTATAGGCGATAGTACCACCCAACACAAGCGGTGGTACCACTAGGACCCGGGATGAAACCTTTTTTTGCTTCATTTTTGAAGTCATTTGAGGTATATAAATACCCCATATATTTCTGCTTATCAAAGCACGAATTGAGTAGAAAGGGGGAAAATATTCTTGAGAAAGAAATGTTGTAATCTCTCTTACAGTATAGAATCACTTCTTCCTAGTATTTAGAAGTTCATCTAAAGGGAGAAGTGAGGTCTAAGAAAGAGAGGTTATATAGGTCCTTTCCTAAGCCTATCAAAAGGAGAAAGAGTGTAAAAAGGTAGTTGATCTTTGCCCATTAAAGGAAGATTGGTAGCAGAAGCCAGTAACCTTGAGTGAAGAGGAATCGGGAGTAGATGTAGGTCACGACGACCGAACTACTATAAATCTGATTTGCATTTACTTTGAGCATTTTATTTTCATTGCAAACTGATTTCTTACTTCCAATATGCTTACAAACGTGTTTTCAAGTTAACATCTTTCCTATATCATTTTTCATCGAACGTAATTTTTTAAAATCGATGTGATTTTTTCGTAAGCACTAATTCACCCCCCCCACCCCCTTAGTGCTGACTCATTCCTAACAAATCTTCCTTTTAACTCTTAAAAACTTCCCTCACAATCTTTACCCCATTCAAAATTCATATTTTTTTGGATTAGCTCGGTGAAAGGACTTGCAATTTAATAGAATCTCTCCACAAATCTCTTATAGTAACCTACAATCACTTAGAAACTTCTAACTTTTGTCACATTTATTAGTCTTTCCATTTAACTACTTCTTTCACTTTCTTTGGATCAACATAAATGACCCCCTGAAATCATATGGCCTAAAAAGGTAATTTAATTCAATCAAAACTTACATTTGTTGAACTTTGCATATAACTTCTTTTCTCTTAATATTGACAATACATTTCTCACGTATTTTTCATGCTCCTAGTTACTCCTTGATTACACTAATATATCATTAATGAATATAATTATATTGTCGTCTAAGAGTGATTGAAATATCCTATTCATTAGATATATAAAAGCTACAAGGATATTAGTCAAGCCAAAAGGTATTACCAAGAATTTATAGTGACCATATTGAGTTCTAAAAACTGTTTTTAAGATATCCTCCTTCTTAATCTTTAATTGTGAATAACCAAACCTTAGGTCAATCTTGGAAAAGATTTGTGCACCCTACAATTGATCAAATAAATCATTAATTCTTGGTAAAGGATACTTATTTTTTATGGTCACCTGATTCAACTATTTATAATTAATACAAAGCCTAAATATTCCATTCTTCGATTTAACTAACAGCATCGGAACACCCCATGATGAGACACTAGGTCGAATGAAACTCTTATCTAATAGTTCTTGCAGTTGCTTGTTTAACTCCATGAACTCGAGTAGTACCATTCTATATGGAGGCTTAGATATTATGGTTATTCTGAGAACCAAATCAATAGCAAATTTACCTTCTCTCTCCAGTGGTAAGTCATCCAAAAATACATCAAGAAACTCCCTGACCATAAAGAGCATCGGCAATGCCTGAGTTTGGATGGAGAACGCTTGTGGCAGCTTCCATCGGAAACAATTTTGTTGCTAATCTAGTTTGTGGGTTGAAGTGAATGGTTCCCTGCCATATGCAAGGACATTGGAAGGGTGGGGGAAATGAGTTATCTTAACAAGAATGTATGTAAGAGAAACCATATTATTACCATGTTGTAGCTGGAAAGGTGGCTAGTCTCTTTTTCCCTTTAATCAGGGCTGGAGCACTTGTTGAAGTTAGAATGAGCCTGTTTTTTACTAGAATACCCCCATTTTGTCTTTGCTCCTGAGCTATGGAAATGTGTATAATGTGATACACCTAATGCATGTCAGATTGATCCATTTGCTCGCTATAATCAACATTGTCACAGTTTGGAAGTATCATAAGAACACTTCTCACATATTAATGCATTTACATATTAACACTGGAAACTGCTTGCTTGTGTTCTGCTACGTGTATCTATAGTTGGCACCTTTCAGCGCAGAGATCTGAGAGTATTGAGTTGGTTTCCTCTAGCTATGATATTAGACCTTTACAAACATTATACACTAGTATTAAACCTTCTGCAGCTATGCCTAACCACCACTGACAAAGTGCATATAGTATTACTATTTTGTAAATGTAACGTACCATAATAGATATATATATCTCTTTTTCTGGTTACATGCACGTGGTTAGTTAATCCTGAAGAAAATAGATCTACAAAGCTGTTTCGGAAGTATTATTATCTTTGGTCTGTAAATAAGAAATAAAATGAGAAAATTTCATGCGCTATACAGCAAAACAAAAAACAAACAAACAAACAAACAAAAGACGAACATTGACAGCCTACCAATTACACAAAATCCAAAAGTAGATAAGCATAACAGCAACATAACAGCAGCAATTGAGAAGCATTATTCAAGGACAAACAAATTGGACACCCTTTGTGCATTCTTGTATACGGGTCACAACCTCCAAGGAACAGAGAAAATTTCTCAGTTTTCAAATGCAGCGGCAATTTTTTTCTGAATAAGCTCCACCGTGAGACGAGGGGATAACCGCGGAAGTGTTTCCTGCAAGAGTAAAAAGTTCAAAAGATGATTTGCTAAAAAGTCCTTGGATCAAGTTTCGGTGCTGCAATGCTTGGTTCTAATAGCAGCACCTGCATAAAGGACTACGGCAAAAAGATCAATGGTAATGATGTGAATTAATGTCAGTTTTATTATGAAGTATGAATGGTCTATGGTTACCATACAAGAGTTAGATGCCTGGTATGGACAATAGTTGAATTGACCGAACTGGTGACACCTTATGATGGTTTCGGTCAGGGAAGTGTCCCTTCAAATATCTGAAACTATGCATTTATCCCCTAAATATTGAAATATCCTGCATAACTTTAAAGATTTTGACTTCAACCTTTTCATAGACATAAAGATCTAGCTTGCCATAGCTTTCATGTGCCACTTGAAAGTATTACATGAGATCTTGATCTCTAAAGGACAAATACAACAACTCAAGAGTTCTCTAAGCACAACCAGGAGGCATTATGACTGTCGATGCAAGCATGTTTTGTCTTTCCAGAAGTTTGAAAACCAAATTTGCCAACTGATGTGGTCAACTCACCATAATTCAAGTACTCAAGTGATATGATGATGTTTATATAAAACTATAATGAGCCTACTCAACATTCAAAATAAAGATTATATAAATAAAGGAGAAATGTCTTCATGTCGTAAATTGCTTAATGATGTGAGTTTTGGTTCTTATTTTTGCTATTTCCTAATCTATCCTCTTTTTATGTTTATTATTATTTCTTTTAAAGTAAATATTCTCACTCAATGTTGTTTGGCATGTAAAAGCAAGGGCTACCATACTGTCCAAAACAATACAAAATGGGCAGAGGCGAGACTAACCAGTTCGCTCAATGACCAATATGTGAATCACTCCATTTCAGACGAGCAAGGGGGGCCAACTTGGATCGGCCAATGACAATCAAATTTCGATGGTACGCTTCAATCCAATCAAATCAGGGGTTCCCACGATTAAATTGACTTGGTTCACCCCTTTTAAAGCCCCTCTCTCCCCCTCTTTCACTCACCCTCACTCTCTTTCTCCCTCTCTTTCTCACTCTCACTTCCTTTCTCAATTAAAGATCCTAATTCAGTGATTAGAGCTCATCAAAAGATTCAATCAGAGGGCTTTAAATGCAGGATTGGATGGAAATTCTCTTATATTATAGGTATTTATGTTCTTTCCATCTTTTAGTTATTTTTTGACATAATTGAATGCTTATTATTTCATAATTATGAATTACTGACTGATGCATTTCTCTTATGATTAGACAATAGGTTCATTATCATGCTTTTAGGTCCAAATTAATGTTAATTTGGTCCAATCACAACTAGTTAATGGTGATTAGTATCTTTCTTTAAAGTTTAGGCACAATAAGGACCATTAGCTTACTTTTATTAGGGATAACTATACCTAATCATAGCATGTTAAGTGTGATTAGTGTGCCTCTCTTAATTTTAGGCTCAATTAGGTCCATTGTCTTACTTTTATGCTCGAATTGGAGATAATTAGGTCTAATCACAACTTGTTAAGTGAATTAGTGTGTTTCTCTTACGTTGAGGCACCAATTATGACCATTAGCTTACTTTTAGCCCAAATTAGGGATAATTAGGCCTAATCACAACTTGTAATGAGTTGTTTCATTATAAATCTAGTTGTTGATTAAAGTTCCTTTCTTGTATTTAATATGATTAAAGCATAATTAGAGGCAATTAGTGTTATTCTTCATATCTTTAGACCCAATTATGGGTCATTAACCATAATTTAGGATTAATCACAGCATTAACCATAATTTAGGATTAATCACAGCTTCTTGCTAATTGTTTTATTATAAATTTAATTGTTGATTAAGGATCATTACTTGTATTTTATATGATTAAAGTGTAACCAGAGGTGATTAATATTAATTTTCATACTTTTAGACACAACTTAGGGGTCATTAACCATAAGTTAGTCTTAATCACAGCATCTTATTAGTTGTTTGAATATAAATAGATAGGTTGATTAAGGATCTTTCCACGTATTTAATATGATTAAAGTCTAATTAGATCTAACCAGTCTCAATTTTTACTTTTAGACCACAGTTATGGTCATTATCTATAATTTAGGTATAATCACAGTTTATGAATTGATTGGTTAAGGGTTTCTTCATGTATTTAATATGATTAAAGTCTAAGTACGACCAATTAATCTTATTTTCTTACTTTTGGATCTACTTAGGGTTATTATCATTGAAATTCCGTACTGTACCAGAGTTTTGAGCTTCACTCGGTACGGTACAGTACTGTGTACCGAGCGGTACATCAGGGCGTACCGAGCGGTACGTCAGGGCGTACCGAGCGGTACGTCAGGCCATACCGAGCGGTACGTCAGGGCGTACCGAGCAGTACACCTAATTTAGACATAAAATCCTTCGAAAATACCTGAAAATAAAAAAAAAAGTTATGATAGGATTTTTAAGTTAGAAATAAATATAGTAATAGTTTAAGTTTAGCAAAACCAATGTAAATTAGGTAAGAATAGTATCACAAATCTTTTTCGAACTTTGAGGAATAGCCTTGTCCAAGGTTTATATTTTAATCCGTTACGGATTGCTCTTCTGTAAATATTGAAATATCTACAGAAAAATTATTTGAATTGTCAATTCACAAATCGTTGCTTTGTAGAGTTTAGGAGAGTGTAAATGTGAGAAAATATGAGTTTGAGGTAGTTTAAGAGAGTGAGAGTGAAATAGAGTGAAATATAGGAGAAGATGAGTTTAAAAACCCATGAGAAAGGGCTCCAATATTGGAGCACTGTTACAGATCGGTAACGGTCGAAATCGATCGTTACCGAGCTGTGTCGGGTGGTAACGGTCGAAATTTTGACCATTACCATCCGATATACCCCCGTATTGTCCAATACAAGGCAATATTGAGCGTTTCGCTCGATAGCAGGCGGTCCGCGTACCGGTATGCTGTCAGACCAGTACATACCGCCCGTACCGAGTAGTATTATTCGAATTAAAAACCTTGGTCATTACCCATAATTTAGGCTTAACCACAACTTATTATATTAATAATTTTTTGTAGGAAAATGGTCCCAAAACAACAATAAGGTGATAAGTCCTCATCGTTTGGAGATCCACCATCATTGGCATGCTATGTAGGGATTACATCGGTTAGGTTGAAGCAAAATTTTGCAAGCAAGAATCCCAATGTCACAAAATGTACAAAATACACCAAGGTTCCACTATTGATCAAAAGAAAATTTCAATCAACTTGGATTAAAAAGAAGGCTAATACAGACTAGAACCATAAGAACAATATGGGCATGCTACGTAGTCATGATGATGATAGCAACACAAACATTACGACTTATATCGTGCTTCATTGGACATTGATCAAGGGGCTCAATGGGAACATGATAGTGGCACAACATGAGGCAACTAATTGCCCCTCAGTTGAGGATAAGTAGCATAAGGTAGGGTCACTTACGTGGCTCCATGAGAGGCCTTTGGTTGGAGGGCATCACCTGAAGTCATCGACATTGATCCATAGTCCTATCCACCATAGCCAACCAAACAGACAAAGATTAATGGTGTATACAAAGGGAAAAAAATGGGATATTAGCAAGGTCATTATCAAGTGGTTTAACTTCTATAGGATTCTAATGCATATAGCACAAGGTCCATATTACCAGAATGAGCATCCAACCTCCTAAGCCTGAGAAGATACATGGCATGTATTTAGATAAGGAGGTGATAGAACCAAAAGACTAGATAAAATCCTTCAAGAAGCAATGAGACCTACATGGTTGATATTAATGTATGATACTTGAACTCAACCCATCCCGAATGAGAGCATCATCATAGTTTACAGCAATAAAAGGGTGGTCTTTCAAGATAAGTTATTGAAAGATAGTCTTGCAATAAAAGAGTCATAGAAGATATTGACTTACAGTATATTATATACATTATTCTAATAATAAAGCGAATTTCAAGAAGACTGATTTGCAATTGATGAAGAGTTTTTTTTTTACTCTATGTGCATAATAAAGAATATTGGTGAACTACATTAGTTAGAAGATAGTGGCAAAGGCACAATTGATTAAGGATTGAAATATCGTACTGTACCGGAGTTTTGAAATATCGTACTGTATCAAGGTCTTCAATTTTGATATACCGCTCGGTATATATATATATATATATATATATATATATATATATATATATATATATATATATATATATATATATATATATATATATATATATATATATATATATATATATATATATATATATATAAGTAAAAAAATAAAATCTGCGATGTCGCCTCTCTTCTCTCCACGCGGGGCAACGTCACCTTTATACATATACATATACATATACATATACACATATACATATATATACATATATTTACATATATATATAATTAAAAAAAAATCTGCGACGTCGCCTCTCTTCTCCCCAAGTAGGGCAACGTCGCCTTTATATATATATATATATATATATATATATATACCGCCCGGTAGCGAGCGGTCCGTATACCAATGGCAGACCGGTACGTACTGCCCAGTACGAGCGATATCATTCGAAATTGAAGACCTTGCAATCGATCATGATGTTTATCTACAACCATCAATGGGTACATTCCTTGATGTATTACACAAATAGAGAGATCCTCCGACCTTCAACAGAAGACACATGGAGTAATTACAATGTTCATATCTCAAGAATGGACCAATGCTGACCAGATTTGGGATTCAGTCTTTCGGATTATAACAACGATCGAGCCACTTAAAGTCGTCCTCCACAAAGTCGATTTGGAGAAGTGGCCGCATATGGGCTACCTAACATTATGTTAATTTCGATCGAGAAGATTAAAAAAGCATTTAACAAGTTATTCCTCCACCCTGAGTTATTCCTCCATCCGAGTAAAAGTGAGGTTAAAAAAGTATATACAAATCATCAATCGTAAGTGTACAGCCTACATAGGGCAAGATATTCATAATGCAAGTGTATTAAATTTTGATTTTATTTAGAATTTGAATAATATTTGTAACATATTAAATTGACCAATACAAATCATATCTTGTAGCATATTACCTATATCCTGATATTCAGTATAACTAATGTTATTTATCAGCTCCTATCAAAAAACGACAAGACAACCGATGCCATAATAGAGGGTCTATTATTCTAAGAATGTATCAACTCATTCACCGATAACATAATCATATCATGTCGATACCCTATGGTTCCTAGCAATACACATTTATATTTAAGGCTCAAGCTCGAAGCCTACAACTCAAGGCCTGACGCAATCTAGCGAGCCAAATAGGGTAGCACAAAGATCGATGTGGCTTGGTAGGTTGACGCAGGCAGCCTAGTCCTATGCGACTCAACGTAAGGCCCAACCAATAGCCCAGCCTATTGCCAAGACAATCATGTGTAGGCACGTGACTAAATTTGGCCGCAACCCTAGATCTAATAGTCTAGGCCAGAGTCGTCCCAGTACTGTGTTGAGCCTAGTTGAATCCTAATTTGATCGGTTTGATCGGTTCAGACCTATTCAAGGTGATTTTAGATTGATTTTAAGCGATTCAAGCCTATTTGACCCAAATTGGAACTAAGTCCAAATTAGACTAGTGATTGCAGACTAATTTTATGAGGGACTTCAGGTTGGTTTAATTACGTTTTAATTGAATCGAGTCCAATTCGAGTCAATTTGACTCATTCAACTATGGTTCAGGTCAATTAATGGTTAATTAGGATATGACTCCTTATATTATTAATCTTGAATGATTATTAATCATTTTTATGAGGTTACATGGTAGCACTATACCCTGAGACTTATATGTCACGAGGTGTTATGTGTGCCCAAAATGATGTGAGGGCAATTATTGACCTTGCCATGGACAAGAAGACTAATATACTGGTAGGGCAATTCTCTTCAGGGATCTAGCAGGTTGTTAGGCATGGTAGCTTGACAAGTAAGAGACATCATTCCATCAATGGCTAAGAAAGTGATATGGGTTCTCTCCATAAGCGGATGGGAGAACATAGAGCTCAATTTATGAGGCAAGACCTCTCCATCAACTACTAGGATAGTGCATGATCAGGTATTTGACTTATGCCATATGTTCATGAGACCTAAACTTGATCATATTATTAAAACTAGTTACTGAATTATGATTTGATATTTTGATATTATTTATGACATATTGATATCCGTTCATGATATTTTATTGATTTTGTTACATGTTTTGAGAGGACATTTAAGAAGTTCCTACTCAGCTTTGTTGATTTGTTGTTGATTTCTTTTTTTTTTCAGAGCAACTTTCAGATTTTAATACTGACTTTGACATAGAGAGGGTCATTGTGTAGCCTTAAGTAATTATGTGGAGGATTTTAGTTTTTACAGTTTCGGTATGAGCCAGTAGGGTTTCATTTTCCTTAATGTTACACCTTATTTATGATACATTTAAAATTTAAATTAAATAAAATTAGTTTGTTTATATATTGTTCGAAATGTTATATATGGAAAGTATATCATATTCTGTACATGTGTGAAAAATAAAATATTTTTAGCACGAGATGTGATATCTTTTTATGATATCATAGCATAGTTAAAGACCTCTGAGTTTTAGGATTCAAGGACTGACTTGACTAATGAATTTTTGTGACATATTGTAGGATTGATGGAACCATTGAACCTTTGAGGAGCAAGTCTCCTTTGCTACCTTCATTCTAGTGGGTAGGGTCGATGCTTGGTGGACTACCTAAAGGAGAATCTTATTGATGGCGGCAATTAGATTATTTGAGAAAGGTTCAAGCAGGCATCTTATGATTAGTACTACGGAAAGGTTTCATCGTCAAAAGAAAAGAGAGTTCTTAATGTTCATCAAGGGAATCGGACAATAGCTGAGGACAAAGTTTACTTCATTGAGCTGGCCTGATTTTCTCCACACATGATCTTCAACGATGAGTAGAAGGCCCGACATTTTGAGGCTGGCCTACCCCCATCTGTCCAAGACCGTATTGTGCTCATGGAGCTTTGCACCTATATCGCAATCGTCAACAAGGCAATGGCTGTGGAGAAGTTAACAATGAATACCTAATCAACAACAAAGGGCATCATCTGATCAAGAGGTGTTACTTTTGTGGCAGGACAGATCTTGTGTCCATAAACTGCACCATTGGACAACATGCATGCTTTCCAAAGATTGTTCCCTTAGGAACCAACACCCCTGAAACCAACAGTAAGGAGCAGCACCAACTTAGCCTGGACAAAGGGAAGAACAAGCTTGAGTCTTTGGACTTACCCATTGGGATGCACAAGCTTCTAAGACAATAACTTCAAGTTATGCTTACTCTCTACAGCATATATGCTAGTGTCTTGATTAAACTGAGTACTTTGTACTCTTTTGTACCTCCATATTTTGCAGATAAGTTAAAAAGAGACTCATAACCTATGACTAATGCTATAGTCTTGGCCACACTGGCTAGAGATTCTTTACTAGCTAACCGGATATTTAGATGATGCATTATTACAATAGGACATGAATTATTGGTTGAATGATTCCCTGATTCCCACAGAGAAGGATTTGTGGTATTTAATAATGCTTCTATTCATGGACTTGGATGTGTGTTAATGCAAAATATAAGAGTGGTAACTTATACATATAAACAATTAAAAACAAATAAAAAGAATTATCTCACATATAATTTTGAATTAATGGCTATTATCCAAGGATTACAATTTCGAATAATACCGCCCATACCGGGCGATACGTACCGGTCTGTCAGTAGATCGGTACACGGACCACCCACCACTACCAAGCGGTATCATATATATAATATATATATTATATATAATATATATTATAATATATATATTATATAAATATGCGACGCCGCATTCTCCCCAAGCGGGAAAAGGCGACGTCGCGTCGCCTCGGCAACATTGCCGAAAAAGGCGATGTCGCGTCGCCTCGGCATCGAAAAATTCTTTTTATATATATATAAATATATATAAGATATTTTTACTTATATATATATATATATATATATATATATATCGAACAGTATATCGCTCGGTATACAGTACCGTATCATATCGAGCGAATATTGAAACTTCGGTATGGTACGATATTTCAATCCTTACTATTATCTTTACATTAAAGATTTAAAGACATTATCTTTACGAGTAAAACATAACATTAAGGGCTTGTTCAGGGCAATTGCTCTATTATTTTTAGATTAAAAAATATAAAACTTATGATCTATTAATTGTTTAAAACATAGATTTAAATGAAACTATGACATGAAAATTATTTATATATCAAAATTATTCATGAATTGTTGAATTTGTTTAGAAATACTAATTTATGGATATTTTTTATTTATCAAAATAGTTTTAGAATCTTATTAATTAAATTTCTATTTTAATTAATTTAGTTTGTATGCTTAGAATCCTATATGTTTATTATGTGATTTTTGAGCAATTAAAAGTGATATTATAGAATTATAAAAGTATATAAAAAAGAATCAATTTGAATTCGAGTCTAAACCGAGTCAAACTCGAGTCAAATCAAGATAACCGAGCCATAATCAGCTTGGACCTAGGTGTGATTTTGGTTCAACTCAAATTCTAACCTATAGCTTGGCTCGGCATCGTTTGTTTCAGGCACGAAGCATGCGACTCAAGGCCCGGTGCAGGTCCAATGAGCCAAAGGCAAGCTGTGGTCATTTGTATCTGTATAACTTTTGAACATATCATGTGGGTGTGTTTTTCCTTTGGTTAAAGGTTATAATTATGTACATATGTCAAAATCACCATGTATAGGGGTAACTCTATCATTTTGTGCAGTAAATTAACATGTTTTACTTTTAAGATTGCTTACACTCCTATAAAAACATTAAAAGAATTGAAAACTGACATCCTACTTTCGTCATGCATGCAAGATATGGGTAGGACTAAAAGTAGGGTGTTATAAGTTGTGGTATCAAAGCCCAGGTCATGAGTCCTGTAGACTATCTGTATCTACAAAAGCATAGAGCGCACTACTTAATTATATTATAAGTTTTAATAATTAAATTATATTGATTTTCTTATTAATATATGATCCTCTTATGTTTGGCAGCTAGGGTGTAAACAACTTGAGATTAATCAAGAAGATATCATAAGAACTAGAGGACAAGCTAGTAACTCTAATATCCCGATTTGCACTCCACATGAGTAACACTAATGCCTTGAAGGTGGATCAATTTCTACAATGACTTAGAGTAGAAATTTATTGGGATATGAAGATGACAATGAATGTTCAAGACATTCCCTATTCCTTAGTAACGGAAAAGGCCTTGGAAGTAGAGAAGATCGAGCAAAGAATTTTTCAAGCCTAATATATGCATCGCAGCCATAATATACCAAGGAAGAATATTATTTTGACAACAAGCCCCCATAATATATTTTGAGCAATAAATAAAATGGCACCTAGGTCAAGGACAACAAAAGGGGCAACCCAAATGCTCTACGCAAGGAAAAATGGGTCAAGCATTCCAGTCTTCTCAACCAGCTCAGGCACAAAGACCCACTTGCCTTAAATGTGGGGCGCATCATATGGGGGAATGCCTTAAAAGAAAAGGGCTATGTTTTCGATGTAGAAAGCCCAAAATTTAGCAAAGAACTGCACAACAATCTTATCATAACAGAAAAGAGTACCGGGCAGCAAGGATTGAAATTTTGTACCGTACCGGTGTATCGAGATTTGCTCGGTATGGTACGGCATACCGAGCTGTACGCCTAATTTAGGTGTAAAATCCTCCAAAAACACTTGAAAAATAAGGAAAAAAATTAGGATATATTTCTTTTCTTTGTTAATTCCATTTCAATGAATGAGTTGCGCTTACGAAACTGGCACAAGATGTCAAGTAAAAAGTGAGGTAACATCTTTCGAGCACCAGCACTACACAAGAGATTCCATTCATTCTTTGTTAAACCACATTTGATGAGTTAACCACGCTTTGGTGTTGACGATGAGAATGAATCAACAGTTTAAAGATCTGACGCAGGTAAGGAAGCAGGTAAAGAAATAGTATCAAGGTTCAGTTCCGATGTTGGCGACCTCTGCTCTGGTTGGTAACGTAATTTCTTGTGCTAGCACATTCTAATTTCTAGGAATGAATACTATGCTGGCAACAATTCATTTAGAGTTTTTAAGTTAGAATAAATATACATTTAGTATAGATTTAGCAAAACCAATGTAAATTAGGCAAGAATAGTATCACATATCTTTTACGTGCTTTGATAAATAGCCTTGTGCAAGGTTCGTAATTTCGATCCATTATAGATCATCCTTTTGTAAATATTAAAATATCTACAGAAAAATTATTTGAATTATTAGATTATTTTGTTACAATATAAATTTTAAGATTCAAATGAATTAAATAATAGACATATGTTGATATACTTGATTGTTGATTCTACCACCAAAACGAACGACGAATCTCCATGAGTGGTGGATCATGGTCCTCGATCCTATGTATCTACATATTGATATGATATGTTTGTTAGACTCAATCCTAAAATTGATCCCATGACATAGTTTATTGATACATCATATGTCATTGGTGCATCAATGTGATGATGATCGTAGGTTAATTGTCATGAATCATATGTATCTGAAACGGCTCCTAAGGCATGTATTGGTGAATGTTAGAGCTTCTACTTTCGCTACTGATCTGCTGCTCCGTATCATACTGTTGCTCGGATAAATATGACCAACTATCACCGTATTGCTATTGGCCGTAAGATTCTCCATAATACAACGGCTATAAATACAATGAGCTTCGTTCTGTTTCTACATCGTGTAGGCTCTATCGCATCTGCTCAAATTTATCCACTGCCTTCCCTTTCCATACATAAACTTGACTAGTACCTTGTCGAGTTCCATGATCAGAATCTTGGGTGACACGTATAAAATATTGCTCCTCAGTCCATGCATCAACCGCAAGTTACGTAGACGAGACCAACGATTGCCTGACGTCGCCACCATCATCCTTCGAGGCACTGCTGTCTATGTTGCTATCATGTCTCTGGACCGAGCAAGTTGTTGAATGCAATTGTGAAGGTGTCTCATCGCCCGACTCAATTCTTTCCAACGATACAACTGATGCTACTACTTTCCCCTTTGCCTTGGCCTTTGCACGCTAGCTGAACGACTGTGATAGTTAGGTGTCTATAGTTCCTCGAGTAGTCTGACTCGATGTTGTTTGACTCCTTTCGCCATATTATGACCGAGGGGGATTTTCCACCTGTTGGTGTTGTACTTCCTCTTCTTCTATTGTCTCGATGATAAAACACGAAGGATATTGAGGATCTCCCACCTCATAAAGTAGAGGATCCTCTTGGTTCTCCATCGCTTCAACCCATTCTATCATCGGCTCTTAATCTTCATTGTAGAATTGGAGGTCGATGGGATCAATCTCTGGTTCCTCTAGCTCCTTATCCAGCTCAACACACCGAAACCTTAGCCGCATATTATAATGGACATATACTAGTTTCTATAACCATCTATATGAGAGTCTATTGCGAACCTTCGTGTGAATCAATGCGAATGTTGACCAATTACGTTCGCAACCACTAGATGTCGTTTGTGAAAGTACACGAATGACAACCTTAAATGTGGTACATCCCCTCCAAATTGTAGCGACCACTCGACTACAAATAAATATAAATAAGACTTTATTTGCATAACAAATAATTAATATCAAATATAATTGATAATCAATATATGTAACTTTTCCTCACCATGATCCATAGTATAACGACACGATTTAGCTACAACGTCGGAGAATGAACCAACTATTTCTCTAAATAATTGACCCTCCATAAGAGCATCAGCTGCATCAGTAGTGTTTGGCAAAAGTCGGCATATAACATTTCTTAATGTCATTAGTAAATCATTTTGCGTTCCAAGAGTATATTGATATTGAATTGCTAGGTTTAGATAATACGTTGCAAGACATAATTTTATTAGTATGATTTTTTTATTGTATAAAAAATAATAAATTAAATTATTCTGAATATGAATTTACTTGCATTATAGATATCTTGATCCATATGAACTTCAGTCAGACGATCAATGATTCATATGTATTGGTTGGCCTTAAAATCATCTTTGAATGCTTTCCTAACCTCCTCTCTTGCTAAAATCAGCATATATTTAAGACACGACATCTGTGAATGCTTGTCCATATCAACCTTATGGAGAACAATATAAAGTGGTTCCACACCTTTTATGATTTCAGCTGTGGTCTCTCAAAATCTAGAAGAAAGGATAGACTTTTTTATCTTCTTTCCATCGCTCAATTTCGAATATCTAAAATCAGACCACTCCTGTGAGGTGACCATTGTCTTCAAGTCATACCTCTTTTGCTGTAATGACTTTAATGCAATGAAATTAATAGCAAACCGAGTAACTCCAGGTTGGAATATCTCATTGTTTGCATACTTTTGCATTAAAGAGCGGACCTAATGATAATTATATATAAACTTTGTAATTGACTGTGCTCGAGCTACGCACTTCTTGACTACGTCCAACTCACCAATATCCTTCAGCATTAGATCTATACAATGAGCTGCATATGGAGTCCAAAACAATATTTTTCTTTTTTCCATCAATTGCAAGTTGACCTTCTTGAAATTTGCTCTATTGTCGATTACTATTTGGACAATATACTGTGTTTCGATCTCCTCTACTACGGTGTCCATCAAGCTCTCAATATAGTCTGCATCTTGGATCTTGTTAGAAGCATTAACTGACTTATGAAACACCACCCTTCAATTACAATAAATAAGAAAGTTGATGATACTCATTCTTATTGGCCCTATCCAACTGTCACACATCAGTGTCATCCCATATTCATCCTATTGCCTCTTGAAGGATTTGATCCAATCCTTCAGTTCTACCACCTCCTCATCTAAATATACGCTGTGAATCTCACTCGGTGTTGGAGGTTGGATCCTTGTGCTAGACTTTTGAATAAAAGAGACTATACTCTGATAATATGGACCTTGGGTTGTGTTAGCTGGAATCCTATGAAAGTTGAACCATTTTGAAATTGTCTTCCCAATATCCCGCTTCTTTTCTTTTGTATATATATCGTCAATTCGTGCCTGTTTCGCTATTTGTAGGGGATAGGCTTGTGGATAAATATCAACAATATCTGGTGCAGACCTCCTGCTAAGACCTCTCATAAATCCACGGAATCCACCATACCTCGTGCTACTAGTTCGACCTAACCGAGGAGCAGTTGGCTGCCTCATGCTGGCCGACCTCTGGATTCTACTGCCACGCCATGCTCCAATTATGAGTCAAGTCATCGATGCCTCGTTGCTTCATCAACCATATACTGATGCTCCAATGATGCACAAATCCCAACTATGAGATCCGAGTCGACTTCATCATCGCAACCCTCATATTGATCATAAATTGGTTCCTACATGGCCCTACAATATTCTTCCTCAACTCTTGTCTTCTTTTTAATGTATCTTCCTTTACTTATTGTAGCTTGCTTTTAAATAATTTACGGATCTCCATCGGAACCTTCTTGCATTTTGCAATATCAGGATACCTGCCGACCAAATACATCTTCATCCGAGTTATTCCTCTACTCTTGCCAAT
This sequence comes from Musa acuminata AAA Group, assembly GCF_036884655.1. Taxonomy (NCBI): domain Eukaryota; kingdom Viridiplantae; phylum Streptophyta; class Magnoliopsida; order Zingiberales; family Musaceae; genus Musa; species Musa acuminata. Next base: position 3,114,663 of record NC_088336.1, on the reverse strand, counting down.
GTAGTCACAATAAATACATTGCCAATGATATAGGTTCTCATCCATCTTTCGAGTCTGAACCCATGCATCATCACGTGGTCGTTCCATTGATACAATGATCCTACTAAATTTAAATCAAATAAGCTTTAAACATATTGAATTGACCTAATATCGATCAAAAACCACTAATCTGTTAAATAATTTTATTAAAACCTAACTAATCCTATTTTACCATCATAAATATATGAAACTCATGAAAAAACCATTAAATACGTAAGTTTGATCCAATTTAAATCAAATAATGATGAAATCATTAAATACACTAATCATATGATTAACATAGTTAATTACCCATCAATTACTTCTTTTTCAATACTATAAACATGTCAAACACCCTAATAGGTATTAAAGACATTGAATTAACTTAAAACCGATCAAATTTCGATTAAATCATCATTAAAATCATTAATCACAGTATTAAATAACTTTAATAAAACCTAATTAAACCTATTTTACCATCATAAATATGTGAAACATATAAAAGAAACATTAAATACATAATTTTGATCCAATATAAATCAAATTATGATGAAATCATCATCAAATACACTAATCACATGATTAACATAGTTAATTACTCATTAATTACTTCTCTTTCAATACTGTAAACATGTCAAACACCCTATTGGGAATTAAAAACATTAAATTAATCTAAAATCGATCAAATTTTGATTAAATCATCATTAAAATCACTAATCGGAGCGTTAAATAATTTTAATAAAACCTAATTAAACCTATTTTAACATCATAAATATCTTTCAATATTTAATATGCATGAAACATAAACATTTGACCTATTAAGTGTCTAATTTTGAATAAATTAATATTAAATATACTAATCATAATATTAAAAATTTTAATTATTCTTTAAATAAAGAGAATACATATCTATTGATTAAAAAGTTTTTCCTCTTAATCCTCTCAAATTAGTCTCGATTCAATTCACAAATCGTTGCTTTGTAGAGTTTAGGAAAATGCAAATGTAAGAATAAAAAAGAGAATGTGAGAAAAAATGAATTTGAGGTAGTTTAAAATAGTGTAAGAGTGAAATAGAGTGCAATAGGGGGAAGATGGGTTTACAAACCCGTGAGAAAGGGTTCTAACGGTCAATTTGACCATTGGAACACTGTACTGGGCAATAACGATCCGATCCCATAACATCTGAAATAGGGCTATATCAAGCGTTCCGCCCGATAGCGGGCAGTCCGTGTACTAGTCTACTGACGGACCAGTATCGAGTGGTACGAATCGGAATTTAAATCCCTGTTGGGCAAAGTGTTTGTGATGACCAAGACAAAAGCAAAGGCTAAGACCACAGTTATCTCAAATGAGATATTTATTTACAATATTTTCTTGCATGTCTTAATTGATTCTGGTACCACATATTCTTTTATATCACTAGCTTGTGTAGAGAAACTAGGCAAACCAACCAAAGCATTAAATGTGATATATTGCATAGTTGTTCCATCATGGGATATAATGTATTCAGGTTAGGGATTGGGGTCTTGTCCAATTCAGATTGCTGACAAAGAATTAGTTATTGATCTGATAGTGTTGAACATATAAGACTTTGATGTTATATTGGCCATGAATTCGTTGTCTAAACCAAGGATTGAAATATCGTACCGTACTGAAGTTTCGACATTCGTTTGGTACGGTACGATATACCGGTCGGTATATATATATATATATATATATATATATATATATATATATATATATATATATATATATATATATATATATATATTTTTTTTTTTTTTTTTTTTTTTTTTTTTATAAAAGGCGGCATTGCCTTTTCCTTCTCCCACGCGGGGCGATGTCACCGAGGCGACGCGATCTCGACAATGTCACCTCGTGTGTGTGTGTGTGTGTATATATATATATATATATATATATATATATATATATATATATATATATATATATATATATATATTATTTTTTTATTTTTTTTATAGAAGGTGACGTCGCATCGCCTCGGTGACATCGCCTTTTCCTTCTCCCACGCGGGGCGACGTCGTCGAGACGACACGACGTCATCTTTTATAAAAATATTTATATATAAAAATACATATATTAACACACACACACACACACATATATATATATATATATTCCATCCGCTAATGAGTGGTCCGTGTACCAGTCAGCTAACGGACCGATGCGTACCGCCCGATACGGACGATATTATTCGAAACTGTATACCTTGGTCTAAACATCATGTTTTAATTGACATGTGATAAGAAGAGGGTAGTATTTCAACCTCCAGGGTCAATAGAGTTTATATTTGTTGATTCTGAAGTAAAGACATCAATCCCTTTTATCTCAACAATGAAAGTCATGAGACTCTTAAAGGAGGGATGCATAGGATATTTGACAAATGTGATTGATACTAGGGTGAAACCAAAGGTCAAGTCAAAGGATATGCTTGTTGTGAGTCAGGTGTTTCCAAAGAACCTCCCTAAACTACCACCAAATAGGGAGATTGAATTTGTTATAATGTCGGGCACTGAATCTGTTTCCAAAGCACCTTATAGAATGGCTCCAATAGAACTAAAGGAGTTAAAGATACAATTGCAAGAGCTCCTTAATAAAGGGTTCATTCGCCCTAGCTTTTCATCATAGGGTGCAATAGTTCTGTTTGTAAAGAAAAAGGATGGGTCAATGCAATTGTGCATAAATTACAAGGAGTTGAATAAGGTGACTCTTTAAGAATAAATACCCACTCAGAATTGATGACTTATTTAATCAATTGTAAGGTACATCAGTATTTTCCAAAATTGATTTAAGAGCAGGATATCATCAATTGGAAATTAAGAAAAAGGACATTCCCAAGACCGCCTTCAGGACTAGATATGGTCACTTTGAATTTCTAGTGATGTCCTTTGATCTAACAAATGCACCGAGTCATCTTTATGGACTTAATGAATAGAGTATTCAAGGAGTATATAGATAAATTCATGATAGTTTTTATTGATAACATTTTGATGTACTCAAACTTTAAACAGGAACATATAGAATATTTAAGAATAAACTTGAGTACCTTAAAGAAAAAGCAATTATATGTGAAGTTTAAGAAATGCAAATTTTGGCTAGAGAATATAGCATTCCTTACGCACAATGCTCCAAGGAAGGGATCTCAGTGGATCCAACTAAGGTATAAGCAGTTAGTAACTAGCCTAGGCCGACTACTATAACTGAGTAAGAAGTTTTCTTGGGATAACAAGTTATTATAAATCTTTTGTGGAAGGATTCTCCAAGATAGCATCACCTCTCACTCAATTAACAAAAAAGAATATTAAATTTGAATGGAATGATGCAAAAAGAATATTATCTTTTATGAGGAAAAATACAAAATATACATTGATTACAAGAGTTTGAAATATTTCTTTACTCAAAAGGAGCTGAATATGAGGCAGAGGAGATAGTTAAAATTAACAAAGGATTATGATTGTGTAATCAATTACCATCCTAGGAAAACGAATGTAGTTGCTGATGCATTAAGTAGAAAGTCAGCCAATTTAGTTGCTTTATCAATAGTTCATAGACCTTCCTATATAGAATTGCAAAAGTTTGAATCTGAGATGATCCTTAACAGTTTAATTGAGAGAATAGCAATATTATCACTATAGCCAATCGTTTTGAGAAAAATTAAAGAATTATAAGTTAACAACCCTTATTTAAACCGATGAAGTTTGATATTGAGGTAGAAAAAAAATTTTCACATTGATGAAGAGGTAATTAGATTTCAGGGTAGATTATTTATACCAGAGAAGCCTGACATAAAGCAAGAAATTTTAACAAAGGCACACTCATCTTTATACTCAGTACACCCTGGAACAATCAAGATGTACAGGGATCGGAAAGAACACTACTGGTGGCCAAGAATGAAGAGAGATGTGATCAAATTTGTTGAGAAATATCTCACATGTCAATAAATCAAAATAGAACATCAGAGGTTAGTAGGTACCTCAAATTCATTGCAAATACCCTAATAGAAATGGGAAGAGGTTAACATGAATTTTGTTATGGGTTTACCTAAGACCAACAAAGGATATGATGGAATTTGGGTTATTGTGGATAGATTGATCAAGACAGTCCACTTCATACCTATTCGTACTAACAATTTGATGCATCAATATGTTCAATTATATATCCAGAAGATAATTAGACTCCATGGTATACCAATGTCCATTGTGTCAGATAGAGACTCTAGATTCACATCAGGATTTTGGAAGAATCTTCATAAAGCACTAGGGATAAAATAAGCTTTTAGGACCGTTTTTCATCCTCAAACAGAAAGTCAATCAGAAAGAATCATTTAGATATTAGAAGATATGTTAAGAGCTTGTGTCATGGACTTTAAGAGATCATGAAGCAAATATTTATCTTTGATAGAGTTTGCCTATAATAACAATTACTAGGCAATCATTGGGATGACACCATTTGTAGCACTATATGGCAGAAAGTGTAAATCACTTATTCATTGAGATGATATGGGTGAAATAAAATATTTGGGGCTAAATTTGGTAAGAGAAACATCAGAAGTAGTAGAAAAGATTTGCCAAAGAATAAAGGCAACACAAAGCAGGCAAAATGTATGTCGATAACAGGAGAAGGCCTTTAAAATTTGAAATAAGCGAAAAAGAATTTTTAAAGGTGACACCAATGAAATGAGTTATAAGGTTTGGAAAGAATGACAAGTTAAGTCCTCGATATATAGGACCATATGAAATTCTTGATAAAGTTGGTAATGTGGCCTACAGACCAGCCTTACCTCTTGCATTAGCAAAGGTGCATAATGTATTCCACGTATCAATGTTGAGCAAGTATATTTCAGATTCTTCTCATGTCCTAGAAGAATAATTAATAGAATAGGATAAAAATTTGACGTATAAGGAACGAGCTATACAAATTCTTGATATAAAGGAGAAAGAACTTCGTAATAAGAATATCACTTTAGTCAAAGTGTTATAGAGGAATCACGCAACTTAGGAAAGAAAAAAAGAGGTGCAAGAGAAATCTCTGGAGCTATTCAAGTAAAAATTTCAATGATAAATTTTTTATTAGAAGGGGAGGATTGTAGTGCCCGAGTCTCACACACATTGAACTAAACTAGCATATCAATGGAAGCACAAATAATATGTGTGTTAACCTCACTTAGTGATATGATTTATGATGTCTATGCTTCACAAATATAACAAATGACATGCTTTCTAAAAATTTTATTCTCAATGTTCTACGAAATATTGGTTGAGCATGCATAAGTATTAATGTTTACTTTAAGCATCACGCAAAAAGTCAAAGCGTGTTAATGGACTTGAATATGAGACTAAGTTATGGTAAGAAGCATGCATATAATGGCTAGAAGTGACGGTTGAATTTTAATTGGTCTTAAGTGAATCTCAAGGCTTGAATAAATTTGACCATGATTAATGTAAGAAAGTTTGAGTTATAAATATTATGTATATGGTGGATAATAAGCTACCTAGACATGAATAAAGTAGTGAAAAATTAAATGGAGATGCAAATCAAAGAGTGTTATATTAAATGTTGAGATACATAAATGAGATTGAAGGATGAGTTTAGACCAAAAATATCATCTTTGTCAACCTAAATTAAACTCAATTGAAGTTACTACAACATTAGAATTATATTAGTAAAAGAAGAAAAGAAAAAAAAAAGAAGAGGAAAACCTAAAATAAGGCCTAATGGGATTGAACCCTAGACCTCAAAGTAACATCTTAAACACCTTTACCTTGTTTTGGTCTCATCCTTTTTACCAACCTAATAACCCACGACCCTTTCTCTCCTTCAGCCATTCTTTTAGTTTTTCTCATGAAGGCTAAAAAAACCCCAAAGGAAGATTGAGGTAAGAATAACCCAATTCTTCCTTTGTTATACCTAGGGTTTTAATTTTATATATTATAGGTTGATCTTTTCAGCTAATTTTAAGAAACCTAGATTTCGAATTTATCTTTGATTTTTAGATATGCTTTGTATGAATCTCTTATAATTCTAAGACCTTTGGTATGACTTTAATATAAGATTGATGCATAGAGTTATTACTGTCCCAATCTGAGGTACACAGAATCTCCTGTTTTCTAAGAATGGGTTATATTCAAGCTGAATTGACCCCCTTAGGGACTATCCTTTTGATATACTTTAAAAGATATCCTTAGGTGGGATTTGGAATTGAATGAATATCACATCTGTGCACCGAGATATGAAGTTTATAAGTTCTGATAGTCCCAACCTAGTTTCAGCATAATAGAATACGTGTTGGTAGTGAATTAGGATGGTAGTTTAGCCTCTAAATGATTATGTTTTAAGGTGAAAATTTATGAGCATTTAGTTTTATATGTCTCTTAGTTTCCTATAAAATTTTATAATAATTCAAAATCATTTGAAGTAAAACTTATTCACAGAATTATGCGATGGTTTGAGTGATACTAATTAGTTCGTTGGTTATAGAGTGAATTGTTGAAAAATTAATGGTGGAATTTAAATAAATTTTCAAGCTGAGTATAGTCTATTTTATTAAGGGCTTTATCAAATTTCTACTATGAATTATTAGTATGAGTTATTATAAATCAATAATTCAAGAGATAGGGTTCTAAATTAATGTATCTCATAATTATATACTCCTAATTTGATAGGTGTACCGTTCTCTAGCACACTCGATTAGTAAAAAACATGGTCCTTCACTATCATTTTCATTTTTGAGTTAAATCAAGTACAAGTTTAATTCACTGTAAAATAATGGTCATATAAATTATCGTATTTATAATGAATTTTGGAAAGCATGTTTCGAATGATATGATTGTCATGAGCTAAACATGAGTTAAATGTGAATGTATATATTATAAGGTGCGGTTTAGGAGTGTATGTATATATTATGATGACGTATTGACACGGACTTAGCTGGTTTTGCCTAAGTCGTGCGGCACCCTTGCGTGTCCGTCCGCAAAGGTCAGCCTCCCCGAAGCCTCCCATTGTCCCTTAGGACCACCAAAAGAGAGAACGGGTTAGAGAGAACGCCTCAATCGGGATCCACAAGCAAACATCTCTGAAAGAACACTTCATAGACAATGCAAATTACAAACAGACTTTACAAGCTCTGAACAGTGGCACCACAAAGGGTAAAATGGTCCATTACAGACCGAAAAGCTCTCGCACGTGTCCACATGACACAACCTTTATTTACAAGCCTAAAGAGGCCACCAACCCAACTAAAATGGGACTTATAAGCCTTCGACTGCCCCTCTACATGCTGTACAAGGCATGAACATGCCAACAGACACGGACAGATATAAGCATTACATCAAACATCCTGTTTCAAAGTTTGTCCGTGACAGTATGGTGTCGGAGTATACATATAAGCATTTTAAATTATTCCAACATAGAATTTTATTTCTTTATTTTTGCATATATTATGTTGTAGAGTTATGCTTGCTAAAGAAGTCATAAAATAAAGCGTTTATAGTTAAATGTCTTATGCTGATGATTTTGAAATATTATAACATAATATATACTCACCTAAATAAAGCTATAAAGGCTTATACTTACTGAGTGATTACTCTATAGATTTTACAAGTAAAGATACTACTGCCCCACTTAAATGATTAGGTCGGAAAGTAAGCACGTTCGAACCCATACTAATGTAGATATGGATGATGACTTGTGGGTATTTGTATGTGTATAGCTTTTGGACACGTTTGGGTATGTTTTTCTTTTAGTTAGAGGTTATAATTATATACAAGTGTCAAAATCACTATGCACAGGAGAAATGTCATGACTCGAGTCTGATGAGCTAATTGGCCTATCAACTTTATTTAGCCAAAACCACTAGCCAAAATGCTTAAGCTGAAATTAATAGTAGTATACTCATCAAACCCTTATAAGTCAATCTTAGTCTTGCCCACTTCCGATGTAGGACTAATCGAGGTACTACAATCTCCCCCACTCAAGGACTTGACATTCTTGTTAAGGCCCAACATAACCCAAATCAAACCCTAGCATGGTGCATGTTAGGCGTAACCTAATGGTGTCTCCACGCCGTGATGAGTCCTCTAACTCCATCCACGAGTAGCCAGTTCTTGCTCGAGCCCCCTAACCATGCTCAAATACTAGGTCGGCTCTGATACCAAATGTCACGACTCCGATCTGATGGGTTAACTGGCCTATCAACTTTATTTGGCCTAAACCATTAGACAAAATGTTTAAGCTGAAGTAAAAAAAGTATACTCATCAAACCCTTTATAAGTCAATCTTAATCTTGTCCACTTCCGATGTGGGACTAATCGAGGTGTTACAAAACACCTAAGCTAATTTATTTAACATTAAATTATCACATCCCAAATTTATAAAATGGGATAAATCATCATTTTATTATGCATAATTTACATAATACATTCTGTTCTTTTTTTTTTTCATCTTTGAATTCAAATTATTGACTTTACAATAGTAAATATTTTATTAACTAGAAAAATGATCACATCTTCCTAGTAGGGTCACAAGTTTCTTTCACCCAAACTTCATATCTATTACAAAGTAGTAAATTACTCTAAATATAAATATAAGATAAGAACATATCAACAACTACATATGTTGATAGGAACCTCTAAAAAATCATAAAAATAATCTTTCATATTTGTGAAACATATACAATTGTCAATAATTCAATAGGAAAAGATAATATATCGATTCATCATAAAACTTATGCATCAGAAAAATAATGATAATTTCTTATGTAATAAACAAAATCATGCATCAGTCACATGCAACACATACATAATAATCAGATAATAAAGACATGCATCATACCCGATAGTGCACTCTCTCAACAGCGGATGGAGAGGCATACTCCACTGGATGGATTCCTCCCAACGACGGATAAAGATAACCCATATCGCACTCCCAATAATGGATGGAGTGGTATCCCTCACTCGCCAAGTGGGAACACGTTCCTCCCAACAGTAGATAGAGGAACCCTTTAACCATCACGTTTGACGGCACACTAATCCCCGAAGGGAATCACCATACCTGCCCTCGGTAGGGATATATAAACATCCTTGATCATTCATTTACATTCATTCACGCGTGCATCCAAAAAATCAGTATGATCAAATATTATGAGAGACCATAATAGTTCATCAAATCATAAAGACAAAAAATAAATCTCTCAATAGTGCTCGATCAACCAAAACCTTAATTGGAATAGCTCAATTGACTTAAACCAAACTCAATTAGATTATGACCTAACGGAACCAACCTTAAATCCTTATAGAATCGGTCTGGAATCACCTTAGACTGGTCTGGAATTACCCAATAGTAGGTGGGTAATGAACAAAATTTTAACCATTACCGCCCAAAACTTCCTTGTATCATCCGATACGAGGGTATATTAAGTGAACCGCCCAATAGCAGACGGTCCACGTACCGGTTCACAAGCGGAATGATTCGAAACCGCAAACCTTGATCAAAACTATTATGTTAATCCAAAAATAAGAGTTTTGATAATTAAATCAATCTTGAAATTCACTTAAGCTTAAAAGACCATTATAAATCAAATAATCATTCTAACATCATAAATCAATTATCATTATTTATTAATCATAAAATTTTAAAATTAAAACATTATTATGCATCATAAAATCATAACAATTTTAATATTAAGGATTTCAGAACATGAATCAAAACTAATTAGAAAAGAATACAGGATCCTACCTCTCCTCGACTATCCTCTCCTCATGATCCTCTCCTCAGAAAATCCTCTCCTCAATCCTCCTATTGTGCTAAGTGAAAAATGAGAGAAGAGAAGCCCCCTTTATATAGGAGAAGATGGAAGATGAGATCTCCTCGAAAGGTAAGTAAATATTTAATTTTTATTTTAAATTTATTTTTATTTTGCTTTCACACAAGATAAAAATATAATATTCATTTCTTATAGTTCACACATGAAAATGAAATATATACCATTTATTTTTTAAAAATCACAACACCTATTAGGAAATAAATCAATTAATAATTTAATTAATTAGTAAAATTTCTAACTTATCCACATGATTAAAAAATTAATTTTAATAATTTCCTTAACCATACTACATGAACATGGAAGTTAACAATAAAGTAATACATTATTTAAAGTAATTAATTTATGTTAAGGGAGAAATTATCGATGATTACAGAAACTCTGTCATTTTGTTTAGTAAATTAGTATGTTTTACTTTAAGATTGGCTACACTCTTGTTGATAGTGGTAAAAGAACTAGAAAATAACATCCTACTTTAGCCATGTATATGGGGTATGGGTGAGAGTAGAAGTAGGGTGTTACAGGAGGACTTTAGTTTTTGTAGTTTTAGTAGTAGCCCGTATGGCTTTATTTTCTTTAATGCTAAACTTTGTTATTTATGATATTTTTGAAATCTGAATTAAATATAGACTATTCTGAAATGTTATGTGGAAAGTATGTCATCTTTTGTGTATGTGTGGAAAAAAAAATGAGCATGGGATATGATAAAGGCTATAAAAGAAAAGATACAACCCCTATAAGAAGAAGAGTACCCTCGATCAGAACATGGAAGTCATACAGCCTTGAGTCAATCCGGTCGGGATCATGGCACCTAACAATCACAAATGTCTACCCAACTTAAGTATCACACACTTAGTTGGAATTATCTAAGTTGTGAGGCACACTTAGTTGTAAGGGTTAGCTTAAAAGCAATCTTGCATAAGTGAGTGTAAAAGAGAAAGTTGATTAGTTCAAAAAGTAAGTGGTGAAGTCCCAACATCTCGCAACAGAGGACACCTTATAAGTAATTTAACAAACACTTAATGTGCAAGAGAAAAAAGAGAAGAAGGGAAAACAAGGACTTTAGAAGATAAAAAAATAGCCGGAAGTCCACAAACGATCACTCAACCGAGTGTTTAGGTGTAAGGCAAGTCCACACACTTTGCATGCAAACATGTTTATCTAGACAGCATCAAACGATACCCCAAAGCCCCATCCAACCCTGTGCCACCTAGGTGATTCTAGGGGTCTAAGATGGCTGATGTTTTATACTACACCGTAGCCAGCAAAAAACAAGTCATAGCATGTGAAAACTAAGCAATTTTGGGGTAGTTTTGCCTAGTCTGATGAGCAATCACTGTGCAGCCTCGCAAACTACTTCTGCTTATGAAAACCATGCAAAAATACATAAAAACAATGTAAAGCATGTTGTCAAACAACTATACAAGCAAATATAAGCAACAAACGGTCCATTGATGAAGAAAAAGGTTTGTTATGGTGTTTACGACACAACTGAGATTGACATAGAAATATTGCTTTGTAAAACATGTTCACTCGTAGGATTTGCATGTTCCCACCAAATTCCCAGAATCTTCTAATTGTTTTTTAATTTTTTACCATCCAGAAAAAAATATTCTTTAGCCAAAAAAAAATTTCTGATGTAAAGTACTACTATCCAGAAGCGTCAGTAATACATGATGAACAGCTAAATAGTATGCTCTTTCTAAGCTGTATTTGAACCTTACTAGAGATGTAGCATGGATCACAAGTTAAGAAACACCTAGATAAATTGGCAAACTCAAGCTCAACCATACTTACAAACTTCAAGTTTACAACAAACAAGCACAAAAACAATTAAACAAGGAAAACAGAAAATTTAACGAAACAATTCTAAATTTCCAAATATACTCTGTAAAGCTCAAACAGTTAATCCAAAACATGATAGATTGCATTTTAAAAACTGGCTATACAACTAAATGGATTGAAAATTTCGCACAGGATCCCATATTGCCAATAAGACTGCACATCAGCCACATTTTAGCAAACACTGACAAGGCAAAGAAAGCAAGTCGCTAGTAAACGCTTCATTTGCAAAACAAAAACTTAATTGCTTCGTAATCAATTACCGGAAGAGAATTTAGGCATGCACATACATAAAATAATGAGAATCAGTAGAAGATGTGCACCTCGGTTCCGTCAGGAAGAACCTTGGCCAAGACTGGAATCTCGTACTGGTAAAGCATCTCCCATTCAGGATTCCCCGTGATATCCCTCACCTAAATGCAGAAAAATCACGAGAGAGAGAGAGAGAGAGAGAGAGAGAGAGAGAGAGAGAGAGAGAGAGAAGTAAGGACTCCGTGGAGGCGTGAAGAGGAGGAACAGGAGGAAGGGGGGTGAAAGGAGCACTCACCTGGAGGTCGACCGAAGGGAGGGAGTGTGGGCCTCCGGCGAGGGAGAGGGCAGCGTGAAGCTTCTCCTCGAGGCCGTCGCAGAGGCAACAACCGGGCTTCTTATAGAGCACGAGCCGCCGCCGCTTCTCCTCGCCGCTCCCTCCACCTGCGGAGAAGGCAGCAGTGGCTGCCACAGGTAGAGGACCACGGATCGACCACCTGTCCATAATCCACGCTCGACCGGGGGCGAGGCGGGCCGCGAGCGCCGCCGGTGAGACGGAGGAGACCAACGCTGCCATCGGAAACGGGGAATCACATTCTTGGGTTTTTGCAACGCTATATACTAGTCGGTGCCAATCTTATCCAGCATTTTTCATTTTCTTTTCTATATATATATATATATATATATATATATATATGCGAATTATCAGAAAAATTTCTTAACTTTAGATTTTTTTTTTTTGGCATAACGTCCCGAAAAATTATCACATAGTACCAATTTTTCATAAATGATATTTTTGCTCTTATTGGTCATTGTTGCTCACACCTCGCCACACCTCCATCCTGCTAATCGCTCCCTTTCAACTCGTGCTTGGTAGCAAACCCCACTCATTAGCTCTCGCTTATCGTCGACCCTCACTCGCTCGCTATGATCGATTGTAGCTCTCGTTGATGTTAGATTATGTGATCATATTTAATTAGATAAGATATATTATAGATTTGATTATGATTATTGGCTAATAGAAAAGAAGTTCATGTTATAGTATGATTCCTTAGGGAATACCCTTAATGGGAGGAACTCTCTTAAAAACTTATCATAGACCCTCTACTCTCGCCTATAAATAGACAAGACTTCTATGGGCTAAAAATATACATCTCAATAAAGTTAGATTATGATTTTTCTCTCAATCTCTCTAATCCATCAATCTATATGGCTCTATGAAAAGATAGGAAGAGAGAAGAAAGAATATCTAGTTTTTCTTATATATTGATAACTCAGATTCGACAATGGTGCGCTTGTAAATCAGATAAGGTTTATTCTTCTAAACAATAATAAAAGGTATGCATCATAATATTATTAGATCTAATATATATTTGATTTCGGATTCTGGCATAAAAGTTTTTTTCGCATTACAAATAGCATGATTACAGATTTTATGCTAACAATTGGTATCAAAGCTTAGGTTCTTAAGATCAAATATATTATATCTATTATTTCTGTTTACGATGCATGAATGATTCGTCGGATATTATTGATCTATTTTTTCTATATGATTTGCTCTATCGCTAATTGTGAGCAATGTACTTTTTTTATGTTTGATCGATGAATTTACTGTTTACTATCGGTGTTATTGAGGCGATGATCTCTGTTAATCGTTGTAGACAACCCCACTGAAGGGCCGTGTACCACCTTGTAGCCACGCATCACGGCCGCGTGCGGGCATCAGTCCTCTTATGAGTGGTGGCTACACTACGGGCATCCGACACCGCCTCTGAATGCGGTGCTCGCAGAAGGCGGCAACTGCACCTCTTGTGAAGGTAGCGACCACCCTCACGCATAATGGTGGTGCCCGCATAGGGCACATGCGGAAGGGCGGTAGTCGTAGATGGCGGCAACTACTACCCCCGTGGGCAGCAGCAATGGTCGTGCGTGGGCATAGGCCGCACCCAAGCGATGGCTACGTGTGGGTAGGTCGTGCCCAAGCAGTAGCTACCACGTAGGGGCATAGGTCGCACCTAGGCGACAACCGCGTGTGGGTAGGCCGCACCAAGGAGGCGGCCACACGCGATAGGAACCGCGGTAGCGGCCGCGCGCGAGTAGAGATAGCACCTCATGCGCAAGCAATGATGGCGCAGGCTAGGGTTTTGGCATATTTATAATTTTGCCCTCGAGGTTAGGGATTTTATTAAATTATAGTTTTGCCCTTTATAAATTTCGTAATTTCAATTTATGTCCTATCAATATATTTATAGTTTTACCCTTATGAAATTGAGAATTCTAATTTATATCCTCAATTATGAAATTGATAAATATGATTTATTATAATTGTGATTGAATTTGATCATGATTATATTTTTGGTTATTTGATTAGATTTAATTTTTGATTAAAAAAATATAAATTATAGTTTTCTCATGTGACTTATTGATTATATTTTAACATGTAGTAAATAAAATCAAATTATTGTTCTTAGATATTCATTTGGTTATTCACATGTATATATTTAAAATTATGAAATTATATTTATCTTTCAGCATGATTTATATATTATCATGATTATCATATAAGTTTTTTCTTTTACTCATTAATGTTCAATAATTATTATGGTTGTTATTCTATTATTGAACTACTTCAGCATAAATTAAGATAAATAAATTTATGAATATTATTTGTAATTTATCTTAATAAGTTTTATCTGATCGATAGTTGTCAAAGTAGCTTGGGATGGTAGACTTATGAGATGTGAATTACAATAAATATCTTATCATTTATAGGATATTTTAGATTATATTTTATATTTTTGTATTAGTTCTACGGCCACCAAAGTGACCTGGACTAATAATATATAAAATACATTATAAAATTAGTCCTAAATGATATTAAATAAAATAATATTCATAATGACATAATGAGGATAAAGTTTTATCTAAACGGTAGCTACCAAAGTAGCTTGGGATGATAGGCTTTATAGGATATGAATTACAATAAAATTATTGTCATCCATAGGATATTTTAGATAATATTTTATCTTTTTGTATTAATCCTACAACTACCAAAGTGACTTGGACCAATAATCTATAAGATACACTATGGAATTGATCCTAAATAACATTAAATAAAATAATATTCATAATGACACATATAATTAGGAGATTTAGATAATCCCAAAGGAGAATCTATTTCAAATAGTTATGTGATGGGGTAGGATGATACTATTTTAGATATTCTTGTAGTTTAGGGTTGTATACCTAAAGATAACAATACTATTCCACAAGGATGGTATCAATCCTCCATAAATAATCTTGAGTGAACACTAGATATGTTAATATTTCACCCAAAGGTGAAATATAGATGATATCAATAGTTCATTATATTTTGGAAATATAAAGCATTAATGTTATATTATTACAATGGTACTTCCTTCATTGTATTTTTGTAAATGTCCCTATACCTTTTGAAATAAATGGCTTAAGCATATGCAAGTTGTATTGAGTGAGTGAGACCTTAATCAGATTAATTGAATAGAACACAAACTTAATTACTAAAAGTTCTATGGAACAAATAATTGAGGTGACTGATCAAGAAACGTATGAAAGACTTAATTTTATTATACTTAGACTTAAGTATAGTTTATAACTTGCACATGAGAATATCTAAGGATCAATTTAAATTTTCTAATAAGTCATTAGTTGATACCTTAAAATGATAGTATTTGAGGAATTCAAAATTATATCCTCAATATAAATGATAAAGTTGTAAGCTCAGACTCATAATATTTTGAGTACTATTCAGGAAGTGGGTAACACTAAAATAAGAATGAAGCGTAAGTCACTTGAGTTTATAATTATTATATAAACTCATAAAAGAATATCTTCACAATAAAGTATTACTTCTATACTAAAGAAAGTTATGTGAAGAAGAAGAAAAAAAAAACTATAAGATTTGATTTCAAATGAAAAGGTATAAATATAACCTTTATATGATTCAAATCAAACATTACAAAAATTAATTTTATAATACTTGATAGATTAATTTGATGCTTTAACATATGTTACCAATAATAAATATTCATTAAAATAAAAAAATAAAGGGGGATAAAACCAAAATATTCATCATTATAGGGAATCATATTAAAATGAAAGCGATATTAGTTTATATTTATCGTCTACATCTAAAGATGATTCAATTGATAGATCTTAAGGATCCATGCTATGTTCTTATAATTCTGGGAATTTGAATTCTTTATCTAGAATTGTTAAAATATTATTTTCATTGTAAACTTACTATGATTCAATAAAAATTAACCTTTGAATTATGTATAATAGTCTATATAGAATTAATATGAATCTTAAGTTTACAATGATCCTATAATTAAATATTAAAATGAAATATAGTTTTATAAACTCCTTGAGATTATGCTTATATCTGTGGGTCACTTTATACTTTCATCTCATTAAAGAGAGGCATTTTATCATCATATAAATAACCTATTGAGATATGATTATATATGTCTAATTTATGTAAAGTCTATGACCGTTCACACTCTTAAAGTGTATATGAAGTCGATAGACAATTAGATAGAAAAATCAATGTCATCATATCTGACAAGGGTAATGAATTTTATGGTATTTATGATGAACCTAATTATAATTCTAATTCTTTTGCTAGATTCTTGGAAAAGTAAGGTATATGTGTTTAATATGATTTACTAGATGTGTTACAACAGAATATGACTACTCAAAGATATAATCATACCTTTATAGATATGGTTAGGAGTATGATAAATTATTTTTTTCTACTCAAATCAATATGAGAAGAAGCTCCAAGGATAACTATATATTTCTTGAATTGTATTCCTAGTAACTAAATTACATGACTTCTTTTAAGTTATAAAATGATAGGAAACATAACTTAAGATATTTATATATTTGAGATTGCCCTATAGAGATAAGGATCTTCAACTCACATAAAAGAAAATTAGATTTAATAATTATTTTTGAATTTTTTATTATCTATTCAGAAAAGTTTAAAGGGGTACATATCTTATTGCTCTAATCATATGAGGCCAATTAAATCTAGTAATATAAGATTCCTATAAAATAGCAAATTAGTGGGAGTGAAAATCTCGAAATTCAATTCTGATATAGAGGAAATACAAGTTAATACTCCTTTATTATTCAAGAGATTGTTGTTACTCAAATCATTAAATGATTTGATAAATGTGAACAACAAAATAACATTACTAAACTATCACATTATATTGATATCGCTATTAATAGTCTTGTAGAATAACCATAATTGACAACCTTGAGAATATCTTAAAGGAAAATGAATCCTATCATTTATGGTTATTATGTAGCAAATCTACAAGAATTATATTATGATATAGGAATCAGAATGGATCCCTTATTATTTTCACAGGTTATGAAAAGTAATGATTCTGAAAAATAATAAGATGCAATAAAAGAAGAGTTAAAATTAATAACCAAAATGGTGTCTGATAAATTTATTGAATTATCTAATAATTGTTAAAGAGTCTATTATATAAATGTGGCTCAAAGAACAACATTGAACGATATAATGGTCAAACTTGTGGTTAAAAGTTTTACTCATAAATAATGTACCAATCATAATGAGATATTTAGTTTTTAATGAACTCGTTAAGAATCGTCATGACATTAATGACTTATTATGAGTTTGAGTTATATCATAATGATATGGAAATAATTTTTTTTAAAGATCTAGCTTTATATAGGTTACTCTAAATGATTTACAAAGAAAATAAAAGAAATATAAAATTTGGTATGCAAATTCAGGAATCCATTTATGACCTTAAACAAACTTCAAGATAATAATATACAAAGGTTCTTGATATCATTATTTTCAGATTTAAGAAAAATACTATTGATCAGTATTTATATTAGTGGGAGCAAGTTTATTATATTGGTCTTATATATGGATAGTATTTTGTCTTACCAATAGTGATCTTAGTTTATTATACTAAATTAAAAAATTTATCACTAAGAGTTTTAAGATGGTTGATATGAATGAGACATCTTATATTATTAATATCAAGTAATTCAAGAATAAACTTCAATGATTGTGAAGACTGTCTTAGAAAAGATATATCAACTAAGTCTTGAAAAGATTTAATATACAGCTTTGTTTAGTAAACCATAAAAGCAAAATTTTAGTCAATAGTAAATGCTCTAAAATGACTTGAAAAGAATTAGATAAAAAAGATATTCTTTGTATATATGTAGTTGGAAGTCTATGCTCAAGCCTGTGTCGAAACATATATCAGTTTTATAATTAAAATACTAGGTATATATTGGAGTTACCTATAAGTAAAGACACTAAATGACTGCAAAGAAAGTAATAAGATATTTGGAAGGGACAAAGGATTATATACTCGTATATATGAAATTATATCAGCTTGAAATGATGATATTTTTCAGATGTTGATTATATAAATTACCTCAATAATAAGAAGTCCACCTTACGATTAATATATATCTCAATTAGAGGGGTAATTTATTATTATTAATAATAGAGGTTGATTTTATGATATGTTTTGAGGCCATTGATCAAACTTTTTTATTGCGAAATTTTATCTCAGGATTTGGTGTAGTCAAACTCAATTGCCAACTCTTTAAAGATATTTTATGATATTATAGTAGTTTTCTTTTCTAAGAATGACAAGTAATATTGCATCTCTATGCATTGTAGTATAAAGTACTTGATGGTTAGAGAAGATGAGTCCAAAAACATCTAATGTTAATTAATTACTTGAGTTCCACTATATTAATTATGATCCATTCACTTGATAAGACCCTAAAGTCTTATCGTAGGCTCTGATACTAAATGATAAGACCCTAAAGTCTTATCGTGGGAGAAAGGGGAGAAATGGGGATGATAATGATCTCTTCGAGGGGATCGGCCTCCTTGATCGCTGGCCCTCCTTGATCACTTCGAGGGGATCGGCCTCCTAGGGTTTGTCCAAAGACAGAATAGTATTTTTCATAGATTACTGAAAAGAAGCAATTACATCCCTATTTATAGAGTTCCACCTAGAGTCCATCAGGACTTGAACTCTAATAATAAATAAATATTAAATAAACCTCTACTTGACTCTAACTGAACCAAACCGATTCAATAAACAACTGGACTAAATAGACTCAATAAACATTATTCAAAAGCTCAGAAAAAGGGCCCTAACACTATCATATGTGTGTGACCCTCTCAGCCCAATATCGAACTAGTCATGAGTCATACCTGTTAGAATTCCTTCTAACTTAATGAATTATTATCTCCAAAATAATTCACTCGACTTATCGACTATAGAGGTACTAGGCCACTACGTCATAGTCCTCAGACAATACAGGGGAATCCAATCCATTGGACCTATTTATCCTCAGTTACCGTGTACCTATAATCTACTAGTCATAGGTGCCAAGCAAGCCAATCACGTGAGTGATGACACATGTGACTTGACACGGAATATTTTTTTGCTTATTATATTTTGGTATTTATCACTTTATATTAGTTATTGCATATATGCATGTATATATTGTGATGTCCTTGGATCTATGCAATGGGAATCAGATCATGATGAGATCACGATAATGAGATCGATTCACCTTTAAACACAGATCATAAATAATCCCGGTCATAGGTTACTCGAGAGGGACATCGTGATAACCGGACAGACTGGTATGCTATATACTCGTCCATATGATGGATACAACTAGTCTTATAGCTGCTCATGTGGGGACACTAGGGATACAGTACAGGTGCTCATTGGAGAATGAGTTCACTGATTGATCTGCTTACGAAATGTTGGATGGTTGATGAAGCCTCATTGTTAGACAGTAATTTCGTAGTCCTAGTGGTGTATCTGGTCCTTAGACTTGAGACATCAAGGATATCCTGTATGAGTGCTCCACTCTTTGATACCAGACTTATAGGTTTGGTTGTCCCAGATCTAGTACAGCTGGTCATTGGGAGTGGCAGTCGACCTTACGAGGGCTATTGAGTGTCGATAGAGGATCATCCACTCTTGGCGTCATAAGAGGAATATCCCATGTTTTTTGCTCAGACAAATCCCTGGCCAGGGTCATTCGGGTTGAGAGAGAAAGAATTCTCCGGGAGAATCCGATTAGAGATTGACTCGAGTAGAAACCGTATGGGTTTGATAACACTATGCTCGATATACGGTCTCTGAGATATTAAATGAATGAGGGACTATAGGTACACGGTAACTGAGGATAGATAGGTCCAATGGATTGGATTCTCCTATATCATCTGGGGACTATGGCGTAGTGGCCTAGTACATCCGTAGTCGATGAGTCGAGTGAATTATTACAGAGATAATAATTCACTAAGTTAGAAGGAGTTCTGATAGGCATGACTCACGGCCAGCTCGATATTAGGCCTAGAGGGTCACACACATATGGTAGGCATTGCGATGAGTAGAGGTTCGGATATGAGATATCCGTTGGAGCCCTTATCTTATTGGATATCCAATAAGCCCTTGAATTATTGGATCCCATGGACGAGATCCAATAAGAGCCCATGAGAGATTATTGGATAGAGATCCACTAATCTAAAAGGCTTGGGTAATTGGATGCAGATCCAATACCCACTAGGGGATGATCCATTAGATTTTGACAAGGGGCCTCTATAAATAGGAGGGATCCAGAGCCTCATAGGCTAGAGCCTTTGCTTGCCTCTCCTATTCTCCCCCTCCTCTCCACCTCAGAGCAGGCCTGGAGTTTTGAGGAGCATTATCGCACCCCTACTGTGTGGATCACCGCTAGAGAGGAGGACACTTGACCTCCTTCACCCTCTCCTAAAGATCTGTAAGGAAACAAGGATATACAATCTCCCTAGGTAATATAATCTACTCTATACGCAGTTTTAAGTTTCACATATTTTGCGCACCAATCTTTGCACGACGCCGAACATCTCTTTGGGAATAGGGGATTTTGTTTTCTTGTTCTTCCGCTGCGCATGTGATGTCGCCCTCAGATTTCTCAACAGTGGTATCAGAGCTTGGTTGTTCACGCAAAAGATTGGTTTTGAACTGCGTGTGTTATGTTTTGGAGAAGCTTTTGACGTCAAAATCGTTAACGCAAAAGCGAGAAAGGACAATAACTATTGCTGCCCTTGCTGCCGTCGCAGATGGAAGCATTACCATCTGCATGCAAGCAGGCCACTTGTAGCGGCAGCCGCAAGGTAGGCCGCGTGCGGCCAAGCTAGTGCCCGCGCGCAAGGGCCACGCCTGCGTGTGCTGAACCCATGTGCAGAGGCACTAGTGGCCGCTGCATCTGCGGGCTAAGGCACAATAGGGCAGCGGCACCTACAACCACTGCTCACGTGTGCAAAACCCCCCTGCAGGGGTGGTGGTGCCCGCGGGTGAGTCGCCCGCAGTAGGGGCAGGTGGCGGCGGCGACGGCGGCAGCAACAAGGGAGAGGAAGAGGGGCTTAGGGTTTTGGGCAAAAAGATAATTTTGCCCCTGTGAATTTGAGAAATTTCAGTTTCTCTCTTTTATCCAAATTATAAAAATACCCCTAGGAATTCAAAAATTTCCTACATGTCCCTGATTTTAAAAAATATTAATTAATTAAAAAGTTTAGTTGTGATGTATGATGTATGGACGGATGATGATGATTATTTATACATGTGATGATGATTATTTATACATGATGATGATGATTATTATATATGATGATGATTATTTGTCCTACATGATGATGATGATTATTTATATGATGTATAGACGAATGATCATGGACCGTGTGATGTGTGTACTTGTGATTATTATTATTGGGGTCTGCGAGCCTCCATTATATTTCTCATTTATTGTTGGGCCTGCGTGCCTATGATTAATTTGTAATCATATGAGAAGGCGCAGCAGGAGCATGGATGCGATAGCAGGACCCACGAGACGGACGATTGCGATGCATGGAGATGCATCGAGATGTCGACGAAACCGACAAGGATGAGATGGACGATCACAAGGCATGAAGATGCATCGTTGCGCAAATAGATCTTGATGTGAGTGATCAGGCCTACTAGCTCGAGTCTGATCACATTAGGTTGTGGTCCATGATCATTTGGTGTGATTGCTTATACATATACTAGATATGTATATATATATTTGCATGCGATGTAGATATATATTAAATATGTATCTATGTGACATGTCATATTAGGAGACCAAATTATACAAACATATCTCTCGATAATATTAAATCGATAAACGTAAGACAATTAGATTGACCCACGTGGCCTTCTATCGTTATAGGTAGGAATCGATTCCTGGTGTAGGTTGAGTTGGTTGAGTCCCTCGAGGCTCACCTATATCATGACTCGCTATCTTGCTTACGACATAGAGATGTCACCGGTGACCTGAGGACATGGTATGCTTGATCGAGTCCCTCGAGGGTATATCGTCAAATCAGACTCATCTTGTAACGAAGGTGTTGACTTAACCGAGCATCATGATTGGTCGAGTCCCTTGAGACCATGGTGATTTGGAGGCCGAATAGGACGAGAATCACAAGGAGTTATGATCGATAAGAGTTGCCTACCTTTTGGGCTTAGTGTGATTGGTCGAGTCCCTCGAGGTTACACTAAGACGCTGATTGGATCCTGATCCCCACTAGAAGTTTGCCGGAGACTTCCGTGTCATGTGCTGAGGGTGTCGCGTGACTTAGTAGTAAAATAGTGGGAGCATATTAAGATAGAAGTCCATATCTTGATAGTTTATTTCTTTCAAAATCTGCATGTTATTCATTTATGCTACATCTTTATTTTCAAAAAATGTCGCTTTTAAATCCCTTACGTGGCATACTTGATGTCAACCGCCTCACTGGTCCAAATTATATGGATTGGCTCCGCAACTTGAGAATTATTCTCACGGTGGAGAAAATCACGTACGTCCTTAATATAGTGATGCCTACGCTCGAGGAAGGGGCAAGTGAGGATGAGATCGCTCGCTACGTGAAGTACATTGATGACTCCACTCTTGCTCAGTACTATATGTTGGGCTCTATGACTCCTGAGTTACAGAGACAACATGAAAAGATGGATGCCAGATCCATTCTCCTACATATCCGCAAATTGTTTGAGGAACATGGAAGGACTCAACGATATGAGATATCCAAGAGCCTCTTCTGCGCTAGGATGATTGAGGGGACACTGGTTCAGAACCATGTCCTAAAGATGATTGAGTGGATAGAGAAACTCAAAAGTCTAGGAATGGTCCTAGAGGATAACTTGTGTGTGGATATTGTGCTTCAGTCCCTACCAGATTCCTTTTCATAGATCATAATGAATTTTAATATGAACAAGCTTGAGGTGACTCTCTCAGAGCTCCTTAATATGTTGAGGGAGGCAGAGAGTACTATTAAGAAAGAGAAGCTAGTTCTCTACACTGGTGAGACCAGAAAGAAAAGGAAAGCAGAAAAGTCCCTTAAGAAGGGAAAGGGCAAGGGCAGACCAGGTAAAGCAAAGGTTGCTAAGAAAGACCCAACAAAGGATAAAGGCTAGTGCTTCCACTGTGGCAAAGATGAGCACTGGAAGAGGAACTACAAAGAGTACCTTGCAGAAAGGGCGAAACAAAAGCTTGGTGAAGCTTCAGGTACATTCATGATCAGTCTCCATTTGTCACTCTTATGATAACACATGAGTATTGGATACCAGTAGTGCTTATCATATATGCAATTCGTTGTAGGTTCTAGCAAGGCCTAGGAGACTAGAGAGAGGTGAGATGGACCTCAAGATGGGCAATGGAGCAAAAGTTGCTATAGTAGCTATTGGCGAGGTTGCCCTACATCTGCCTGATGAAGCTTTTATTGCATTAGATGCATGTTATTTTGTTCCTTCTATTATAAAAAATATTATCTCCATTTCATGTTTGATAGTCAGTGGATATAAATTAGTTTTTGAGAACAATGGTTGTTCGATATTATTGGATGATGAGATCATCACGAAAGGAACATTATATAATGGTTTATTTATGTTAGACACTACTCCACATATTATGAATGTAAGTGTGTCCAAGAGGAAACAAAATGAGATGAACAGTGTATACCTGTGGCATTGTAGGCTAGGTCACATCCATGAAGAAAGGATTCAAAAGTTGTTAAATGATGAATATCTAGATCCATTCGACTATGAGTCATATGTAACTTGCGAGCCTTGCCTTCGTGGAAAACTGACCAATTCTCCATTTAAACTGGAGAGAGAGCCACCGAGCTATTGGAACTCATACATAGTGATGTATGTTGACCCATGTTAATTTATGCCATTGGTGGTTACTCCTACTTCATTACCTTTACTGATGATTTCTCAAGGTATGGATATGTGTACTTAATGAAGTACAAGTCCGAGGCCTTTGAGAAATTCATAGAGTATAAGAATGAGGTGGAGAACCAGACTGGAAAGAGTATCAAGACTCTTCGATCAGATCGGGGAGGTGAGTACTTAAGTACAGAGTTTACTCAGTTCCTCAAGGACTATGAAATATTATCCCAATGGACACATCCTTATACACCTCAGCTCAATGGTGTCTCTGAAAGGAGAAATCGTACACTATTAGACATGGTACAATCCATGATGAGTTTTGCTGACCTACCCATCTCATTCTGGGGATATGCCCTAGAGACCGTAGCTTACATTCTGAACAAAGTTCCAACTAAGTCGGTAGTGTCTACACCATATGAGATATGGAAAGGGAAGAAGCCCGATCTTAAGGTTGTTAAGATTTGGGGCTGCCCTGTCCACGTTAAAAGACACAACCCCGATAAGTTAGAGTCGAGGATAGAGCAATGCAAATTCGTGGGATACCCCAAGGAAACTTGTGGGTATTATTTCTATCATCTCAAGGACCAAAAGGTCTTTGTAGCCAAGAGAGCAGTATTCCTTGAGAAGGAACACATTCTTGGCGGAGATAGTGGGAGTATGATAGAGTTCAATGAGGTTGGAGAACCAAGCTCAAGTACCACTCTACAGCCAGAGTCTGTTCAGGTACCTAATACACAAGTTTCAACTTTACGTAGGTCTGGCAGAGTATCCTATCCTCCTGAGAGATATGTGGGACATATTAGAGGAGAGGATGTTGAGGATATTGATCCTCAGTCCTACGAGGAGTCTATTATGAGTATAGACTCTAGGAAGTGGTAAGAAGCCATGAATTCTGAGATGGATTCTATGCACTCCAACAAGGTTTGGAACCTAGTTGATGCGCCTGAAGATATTGTACCCATCGGTTGCAAGTGGATCTTTAAGAAAAAGATCGGAGTAGATGGAAATGTAGAGACCTATAAAGCAAGGCTAGTGGCCAAGGGGTATCGTTAAAGGCAAGGTATTGACTATGACGAAACCTTCTCACCCGTAGCAATGCTAAAATCCATCCGAATTTTATTGGCTATTGCAGCACACTATGATTATAAGATTTGACAGATGGATGTGAAAACTACATTCCTCAATGGCAACCTCGAGGAGGAGGTGTATATGATACAACCTGAGGGATTCGTATCCAAGAACTGCCCAGATAAGGTGTGTAGGTTGCTTAGATCCATTTATAGACTAAAGCTAGCTTCCCGAAGTTAGAACATAAGATTTGATGAGGCAATCAGATCTTATGACTTCGTTGAGAATAAAGATGAGCCTTGTGTGTATAGTGTTAGGATCGAGAGCACTAAGAGGGGGGGGGGGGGGGGGGTGAATTAGTGCAGCGGATATTTTTCAGCGATTAAAAAACGAAAGCTGCGTTCGTTCGATAAAGACTATTTTGATGCAAAAGCCGATTCTAAGATTACTTATGATTAAGTGCAGTTTACGTTTAAACACAGTTAGCGTCTAAACGCAGTTTGCGTCTAAATGCAGATTGCGTCTAAACTCAGATTGCGTCTAAGCGCAGTTTGCGTCTTAGCGCAGATTGCGTCTAAGCACAGATTGCGTCTAAACGCAGATTGCGTCTAAGCGCAGATTGCGTCTAAACACAGTTTGCGTCTAGGAGCAGTTTAAGCAGAAGTATAAAGACAATGTGCTGCTGTTGTATAGCTCAAAAAGTAATCTGCAAAAAACAGATTTACGTCTAAACGCAGATTTACGTCTAGACGCAGATTTACGTCTAAACGCAGATTTACGTCTTAAACGCAGATTTACGTCTGAACTTTGAAACTCGTTTGTATACTCGCAGAAGTCAGTATGCAGTTGAAATCAAGACGTAAACGTGAACTGAGATCTGATGATTGTGCGAGGAAAGCCGATTTACGTCTAAATGCAGTTTTACGTCTAAATGTTGAAACTCGTTCGTAAAATTGTAGAGGACAATTTGCAGTTATCAATAGGATCAAAATGTAAGTGTAAACTGCAAAGAAACTCGTTCGTAAAAGCACGGAAGACAGTTCTGCAGAATCAAACGTAAACGTAAACTGTAATGTACGAAAATACGAATTTACGTCTGAATGCAGATTCGGAAGAACAGCACTTAGAACTTGTTCGTGAAAGCGCAGAGAGCAGTAGTAATGAAGGAGGTTTGCAGTAATGATAAAGTGCTCAAAAATAAATGCAAACCAGAGATTTAGAGTGGTTCGGTCAGCCTTGACCTACTCCACTTTTGGCTTCCTCCACCGACGAGGTCGCCGACGTCAACTAGGGGCCTTCCTTCAATAGGCGAAGGCCAAACTGCCCTTTTACAGTTTCTCTCCTTTTGACAGGCTCAGGAGACAACCTTTACAGACCTTTCTCTCCTCACTTTACAACTGAAAACTTGAAGAACAGAAGGAGGAGACTTAAAGGCTTTACAACACTTTTGAGCTCTTAGAATCACAGAAAAGATCAAGATTTCGGTGTAGGTCTGTATCTTTTCAGTGCTGAATGGGTGGGGAATTTATAGGCCCCAACCCAATTCAAATTTGGAGCTCAAAACAATCAAATCCCGGAATTCTGGGATCAGGCGGTTGCACCTCTTGACTGGAGAGGTTGCACCGCTTGGCAGAGCTCGAAGACCGAGCTCAGGCGGTGCCACCTCTCTGCCAGGGAGGTTGCACCGCCCAGTCTTGCTCGAAGACTGAGCTCAGGCGGTGCCACCTCTCTGTCAGGGAGGTTGCACCGCCCAGTCTAGCTCGAAGACTGAGCTCAGGCGGTGCCACCTCTCTGCTGGGGAGGTTGCACCGCCCAGTCTCGCTGGAAGGCCTAGCCCAGGCGGTGCCACCTCCTGGCCTGGGCGGTTGCACCTCCTGGTGCAATCAGGGTCCGAATGGTTCATTCCATTCGGCCCAATTTCAGTCTTTCAGGGGCCCAATTGCCCCAAGATTAAGCCAATGGGATCACCTCCCATTTTCCAACTTAATCAACGTGCTAACTACGATTAAATCTAAGACAACTTCTGCAGCTTTGCTTCGGTGCGTCAATCGCTCCTTCCGGCGAGTTTCCGGCGAACTTCCGTCGATCATCCGATGAACCCTCGGTGATGCTCCTGCGGACTTCCGGCAAACTCCTGGACTTTGCGACGATCCACTTGGCAAGTTCCGACGAGCTTCGCTTGGCAAGCTTCTGGACTTCTCGGATCTGTTCTCGCAGAACCTCCGACGACCGTCCGAACTTCCGTCGAACTCTCGAACTCCCAACGTGATCATGAACTTGACTCCGGCGCAACTCCTGCTGCTTGTCTATCTTTCATCGTAGTTAATCATGCACACTTATCTCAACACATAGATTAGACAACAAATGACAATTGACTTCATCATCAAAATCCGAGATTCAACAATCTCCCCCTTTTTGATGATAACAATCAATTGATAATGGAGTTATCCTTAACTCCCCCTGTCTATATGCCATAGTTGAGATAAGTCAACCTTGAATTCAAGACCTAAGAATTCAAGTGACGTATTGATAAGTTAGATCAGTTAAACTTATCAATACTCCCATCATGATACTCATCATGATGTATCTCTTCAAGGATGATGTCAGGGTTTGACATACATCAATAAGTTTGTATGATTGTGTTTGTAACTATTCATCATGTAGTTTGAACATTATCATATAAAGCTGTGAAACTTATTACATGATGCACACATTTGAAATATTCTAGCAAGTTTTGCATTTTCTTCACATGATAAGATATCAACTCAGGGCATAATGCAAACTTTAGCACATGTTCATATATCTCTTGGTGATGCAAGGATGACATAATCATAGCAGTGTTTATAGCATCATAGCAGTGAAACTTATTACATGATGCACACATTTGAAATATTCTAGCAAGTTTTGCATTTTCTTCACATGATAAGATATCAACTCAGGGCATAATGCAAACTTTAGCACATGTTCATATATCTCTTGGTGATGCAAGGATGGCATAATCATAGCAGTGTTTATAGCATCATTCATAGTATTTCTAATCATGGCAGTGTTTATCAATTCATATATATCTCCCCCTTTGTCATCAACAAAAAGCATAGTAACTATGATACCAGAAAATAATAATAGCAAGCTTATAGAGGAATTTTACATAGATTGCTTTAAATACTTCTTCCCCTTTGTGTTATAATCCATTGTAAAGATTTTGCAGGATGGAATACATACACATGAATCACTTCATCTATTTCAGAAACTCAATTTTCATGAAGGTGTACGAGAAAATCTGTTTCATAAATAAGATGCATTCGGACAAGATTTTGTTGCAGATTTTCACATATAATCATGGAAATCAAGTGATTTGATCATACAATATAGTCCGAAAGAAAATTATTTTAACAAATTTATCTGTTCGGACACATCAACATTCCTAGTTCTCTTCGAATGAAATCAAAACACAAGATTTTCAAAACTTTTAGTTTCAAAGCACAACATTCTTAATTTGGACACATCACATACCAAACAGTAATGATACCATAAAAATCTGAGATAACTTTTACCACAATAGATGTTTACAGCCAGTACATCAGAAGTGAGTATCATAAGAAGTTTACAACAACAACAGGTGTTCAATAAGTTCATTGATGAGGTGGAAAATTAAAGTGCCTAAACAAGGAGTCAAATTGACTATGAATTTGCTGCAGCTCAGATAGGATTTGATCTTGTCTTTGTTCAATCCGTTCTTGTCTCTGTTCGAATCGATCCATACGAATCCCAATTTCTTCGATGGATGTATGAGTTTGCTCAATTGGATGTGTTTCCTCAAAGGGAAGGGTCGGAGGAGATTGAGTACCCCTAAATACTGGTGTTTCCGGTTCTGGTTCAGATTGAGGGTGATCAGTCCTTCTAGGGAGTCTAACCCAGTTACCGTTTCTATAGTAACATCTTAGTCGGTGAAGTAGATTTTTGTTTATTATGCTGAATCGATCTACTTTCATTACTTCTTCTTCTGGTGATATTAGAATGTCGTAAGTTTTTATTATTCTAGTGATTATACCACCATATGGGAGCATCATATCTTTCTTAGATAATTCTAACATATTTTGTTGAATAAGATAGCCAAGACAGATGTCATGTCCCTTCATGATTGAGTACATAGTTCCTAATTCTAGTTGACTTATTTCATCATGATGGTATTGTTTAGGAAGAATTATACTAGTCATGATATAATGAAGTATCTTAGTGTTCAAAGGCAATAGATGTTCACAACTTTTGGGAACCAATGCTATGTTAGGATTGGCAAAGATTGTTCCTAAGGCTTCAACATAGGATGTTCCAATACTTTCATCATCCCATGATCCTCTAAAGTAGAGTCCTATGCTTTTTATGGGAATGCCTATCATATCACAAATGAACCTATCAGTGATTGAGATGTGTTGTCCCAAAAGATAGGTGGACATCCTTCCTTCATCATCTATTTGTATGTTATTGTAAAATAATCTAACAAGCTTAGGATAGATGGGTTCGTTAATCTGCAAGATTGGAAGTAGACCTAGGTTTGCAAACCATTGGATGTTCTCTAAGTCTCTTAGTTCATTTAGATCTACGTATTTTCCCTTACTGATACATCTAAGTTCGAAAGAGGGAAATTTTTCAGCATGGTATTTCGAATCGAAAAGAGTGAAATCAAACTCTTCTACTAATCTCCTCTTTCCCTTGTCCCTTGAGGATCTTCTAGATCCCATAACTACTGCTGTTTAGAGGGATGATGATGAGCTAGAGTAAATGAAGAACAAAACAGAATTTAAGAGCTTCTTAGAGAGTACCTTTGTGAGATCTTCAAGAGAAGGAAGGATTCTTGATGTTTTGCTCCGAAATGGGAGGTATTTGGAAGGCTTAGAGGAGTGAAATGGGAATGGAGGAGACTTGGAAGAGTAGAGGAGGAAATGGGAGTGAGTTGGGGTCGGTTCCATAGCCGGCCCTAGTGTGGGTTTAAAAAGGCAGAGTTGCGGGCGGTTGCACCTCTGGCTGGAGCGGTGCAACCTCTGGCAACCCGTGATAGCTGGAGGTGCCACCGCCAGCTGGAGAGGTGCCACCGCCTGCAGCCAGTGAGCACCTAATATGATTTGATCAGGGAGCCTTTGCCTTGAGGAGAGTTTCAGAGCAATTAATGTTTGTTACATGATTTCGTATGAGTTTTTATTTAAGGAAGAAGCTCTTGTACGATCAAGATAGATCTTTTAACGTGCATACGTATGTTGATAGTTTGTTTGGTATCCCTTTTAAGATCATGACATATTTAGTTTCTTCATGATACAAGAATTAATTCGTAGATGATAGTGTTAACGGGTTTTGAAGATCAAGGGGGTATGTGAATTTGGATATCATATGTTTCTAATAAGGTTGTATCAAAATCGTATTTGTGATTTCATAACTTCCACTTGTTACTTAAGCGTTGCGAGTTCCTTTTTGATTCTTGGTTTCTGACCATCGAGAGTCAAGGAGCAGAATATTATTTCTTGCTCCGGCCTAAAATTTTAATGTTTTTATAGGAAGGGATGATCTTTAGGAACCCATTTGCTTTTGGGTGCCTCATAAATAGATCTACATTTCTTATCATGTTGCATAGAATTTGTCATGGTTCCTTTAGGAACCCAGATTAGTTTGTTTGGACTTATTTTCTTGAATGGACAACAATGTGTCTCGTGTCCAGATTTGCAACAAAAGTTGCACTTGGTTTGGTGTTGAACATGTAAGATGGAGCCTTTTATGAAGGTGGTTGGATTTTGGTGAGGACTTCTCACAAATCCAATTCCGCTCCTTTTTGGAATGTGACCCTTGTTTGCAAGGATCATGTTTAATGACTTGCTACCAACCTCGAATTTCTTCAAGGTGTCCTTGAGTAGCAGGTTTTCTTTTTGCAAAGTTTCTAAATCATGACATTTGATACATGAATTTAAACTATCATGATGTTCGACTTTTAACTTATCAAACTCACAAGTAAGACTATCATGCATCTTTTTCAGCAATTTATATTTTCTACTTATACTCTTGCATTCGTCAAATAAGTCATTGAAAGCATTTAATAAT
Source organism: Musa acuminata AAA Group (assembly GCF_036884655.1). Lineage (NCBI taxonomy): Eukaryota > Viridiplantae > Streptophyta > Magnoliopsida > Zingiberales > Musaceae > Musa > Musa acuminata. Next base: position 3,083,253 of record NC_088336.1, on the reverse strand, counting down.
TCATCGAAAGATAAATCAGCATCTATTGAATTTGTTACCTCATCTTCGATGGCCATTAAGGCGTAATGAGCAACTTGCTCGGTGTTGGACTCCTCTTCCTCAGATGCGCTCGAATCATCCCATGTTGCTTGGAGCGCCTTCTTCTTTGTTGTTCTTTTCTTGACTTGGGGACAATCACTCTTGTAGTGTCCCGGCTTTTTGCATTCATAGCAGATTACTTGGTCCTTTTTGGGTTCAAGTTTATTTTTTGCATCATTTTTAAACTTGTTTCTTTTAAAGAACTTTTTAAACTTTCTTGTTAGAAGTGCCAAGTCATCATCACAGTCCTCATCACTTGAGTTTTCTCTCAAGTGGCATTCTGAAGTTTTGAGTGCCATATCCTTCCTGTTCTTTGGAAGGATGTCTTCTTGCTCTTCATGAGCTTTACAAGTCATTTCGTAGGTCATTAATGACCCGATTAGTTCTTCAAGAGGGAAATTTCGCAGATCTTTTGCCTCTTGAATAGCGGTGACTTTAGGATCCCAACTCTTAGGAAGGGATCTTAGTATCTTATTAACAAGCTCAAAATCCGAAAAGCTCTTTCTGAGTCCTTTTAGACCGTTGACGACATCCGTGAAACGGGTAAACATGTCGCCAATGGTTTCACTCGGTTTCATCCGAAAAAGTTCGAAAGAATGTAACAGCAAATTGATTTTTGACTCTTTTACTCTACTTGTGCCCTCATGGGTCACTTCGAGCGTGTGCCAAATATCAAACGCAGTTTCACAAGTTGAAACACGGTTAAACTCGTTTTTATCAAGTGCACAAAATAAGGCATTCATAGCCTTTGCATTAAGAGCGAAAGCCTTCTTCTCCAAATCATTCCAATCGATCATTGGAAGAGAAGACTTTGAAAAACCATTCTCGACAAGATTCCAAAGATCAATGTCCATAGAAATAAGAAAGATTCTCATTCGGGTCTTCCAATAGGTGTAGTCCGTCCCATTAAACATGGGTGGACGTGTAATGGAATGGCCCTCTTGGTTTCCGGCGTAAGCCATCTCTATTGGGTTTTAATCCTTTTGAGAGTTAACCGGGCTCTGATACCAATTGTTAGGATCGAGAGCACTAAGAGGGGGGGGGTGAATTGGTGCAGCGGATATTTTTCAGCGATTAAAAAACGAAAGCTGCGTTCGTTCGATAAAGACTATTTTGATGCAAAAGCCGATTCTAAGATTACTTATGATTAAGTGCAGTTTACGTTTAAACACAGTTAGCGTCTAAACGCAGTTTGCGTCTAAATGCAGATTGCGTCTAAACTCAGATTGCGTCTAAGCGCAGTTTGCGTCTTAGCGCAGATTGCGTCTAAGCGCAGATTGCGTCTAAACGCAGATTGCGTCTAAGCGCAGATTGCATCTAAACACAGTTTGCGTCTAGGAGCAGTTTAAGCAGAAGTATAAAGACAATGTGCTGCTGTTGTACAGCTCAAAAAGTAATCTGCAAAAAATAGATTTATGTCTAAACGCAGATTTACGTCTAGACGCAGATTTACGTCTAAACGCAGATTTACGTCTTAAACGCAGATTTACGTCTGAACTTTGAAACTCGTTTGTATACTCGCAGAAGGCAGTATGCAGTTGAAATCAAGACGTAAACGTGAACTGAGATCTGATGATTGTGCGAGGAAAGCCGATTTACGTCTAAATACAGTTTTACGTCTAAATGTTGAAACTCGTTCGTAAAATTGTAGAGGACAGTTTGCAGTTATCAATAGGATCAAAATGTAAGTGTAAACTGCAAAGAAACTCGTTCGTAAAAGCACGGAAGACAGTTCTGCAGAATCAAACGTAAACGTAAACTGTAATGTACGAAAATACGAATTTACGTCTGAATGCAGATTCGGAAGAACAGCACTTAGAACATGTTCGTGAAAGCGCAGAGAGCAGTAGTAATGAAAGAGGTTTGCAGTAATGATAAAGTGCTAAAAAATAAACGCAAACCAGAGATTTAGAGTGGTTCGGTCAGCCTTGACCTACTCCACTTTTGGCTTCCTCCATCGACGAGGTCGCCGACGTCAACTAGGGGCCTTCCTTCAATAGGCAAAGGCCAAACTGCCCTTTTACAGTTTCTCTCCTTTTGACAGGCTCAGGAGACAACCTTTACAGACCTTTCTCTCCTCACTTTACAACTGAAAACTTGAAGAACAGAAGGAGGAGACTTAAAGGCTTTACAACACTTTTGAGCTCTTAGAATCACAGAAAAGATCAAGATTTCGGTGTAGGTCTGTATCTTTTCAGTGCTGAATGGGTGGGGAATTTATAGGCCCCAACCCAATTCAAATTTGGAGCTCAAAACAATCAAATCCCGGAATTCTGGGATCAGGCGGTTGCACCTCTTGACTGGAGAGGTTGCACCGCCTGGCAGAGCTCGAAGACCGAGCTCAGGCGGTGCCACCTCTCTGCCAGGGAGGTTGCACCGCCCAGTCTTGCTCGAAGACTGAGCTCAGGCGGTGCCACCTCTCTGTCAGGGAGGTTGCACCGCCCAGTCTAGCTCGAAGACTGAGCTCAGGCGGTGCCACCTCTCTGCTGGGGAGGTTGCACCGCCCAGTCTCGCTGGAAGGCCTAGCCCAGGCGGTGCCACCTCCTGGCCTGGGCGGTTGCACCTCCTGGTGCAATCAGGGTCCGAATGGTTCATTCCATTCGGCCCAATTTCAGTCTTTCAGGGGCCCAATTGCCCCAAGATTAAGCCAATGGGATCACCTCCCATTTTCCAACTTAATCAACGTGCTAACTATGATTAAATCTAAGACAACTTCTGCAGCTTTGCTTCGGTGCGTCAATCGCTCCTTCCGGCGAGTTTCCGGCGAACTTCCGTCGATCATCCGATGAACCCTCGGTGATGCTCCTGCGGACTTCCGGCAAACTCCTGGACTTTGCGACGATCCACTTGGCAAGTTCCGACGAGCTTCGCTTGGCAAGCTTCTGGACTTCTCGGATCTGTTCTCGCAGAACCTCCGACGACCGTCCGAACTTCCGTCGAACTCTCGAACTCCCAACGTGATCATGAACTTGACTCCGGCGCAACTCCTGCTGCTTGTCTATCTTTCATCGTAGTTAATCCTGCACACTTATCTCAACACATAGATTAGACAACAAATGACAATTGACTTCATCATCAAAATCCGAGATTCAACATATAGGAAGGTAAGTGGGAGCGCTATCACCTTTTTGGTGTTATATGTGGATGACATCCTAATCATTAGGAATGACATAGGAATGCTAACCATAGTAAAGGCTTAGTTATCTAGACACTTCTCCCTGAAGGACTTAGGGGAAGCATCCTATATCTTGGGGATTCGGATCTATAGAGACAGATCTAAGAGGATGCTTGGTTTGTCCTAGTCTAGGTACATAGAAACCATTATCAAAAGGTTTGGTATGAAAAACTCCAAGAGAGGTCTCATACCGATGAGACATGGGATATCGCTTTCTAGGAGTACGTCCCTAAAGACTCCAGAAGAAAGGGCGAACATGGATATGATACCTTATGCCTCAGTGATAGAGTCTATCATGTATGCCATGCTATGTACTAGGCCTGATATAACGCATGCTTTGAGTGTCACGAGCAGGTATCAGGCGGATCCAGGCTTGGAGCACTGGAAAGCAGTAAAGTGTATCCTTAAGTACTTGAGAAGGACTAAGAATCTTTTACTAGTATATGAAGGTAGTAGCCTCAAGGTTGAAGGCTACACAGACTCAAGTTTTCAGTCTGATGTCGATGATAATAAGTTGAATTCGGGGTATGTGTACACCTTGAATGGAGGAGCAGTGTGCTCGAAGAGTTCCAAGCAAGATACTACTACTGACTCGACCATAAAGGCGGAGTACATTACTATATCAGATGCAGCAAAAGAGGGAGTTTGGGTGAAGAAGTTCATCATAGATTTGGGAGTCATACCAGGTAGCGAGGAGTCGATTTCCTTATTTTGCGACAATAATGAGGCGATTGCTCAAGCGAAAGAACCCAGGTCTTATCAGAAATCTAAGCATATTCTGAGGAGGTTCCACCTTATCAGAGAGATCGTAACCTGAGGAGATGTAGTAGTGGAAAGAGTTCCATCCAAAGATAACATTGCAGATCCACTGACAAAGTCGTTGCCTCAGATTGTCTTTGAGTGTCACAGGGGTCTGATGGGGATCAAACACATAGGTGATTGGCTTTAGGTCAAGTGGGAGATTGCTAGTCATAGGTGCCCAGCAAACTAATCACGTGAGTGATGGCACGTGTGACTTGACACATAATCTTTTTTTGCTTATTATATTTTAGCATTTATCACTTTATATTAACTATTGCATATATGCATGTATATATTGTGATGTTCTTGGATCTGTGCAATGGGAATCGGATCGTGATGAGATCACGATAATGAGATCGATTCACCTTTAAACACAGATCATAAATAATCTCAGTCGTAGGTTACTTGAGAGGGACATCATGATAACCAGACATATTGGTGTGCTGTATACCCGTCCATATGATGGATGCAGTTGGTCTCATATCTGCTTGTGTGGGGACACTAGGGATACAGTACAGGTGCTCATTGGAGAATAAGTTCACTGATTGATCCGCTTACGGAATGCTGGATGGTTGATGATGCCTTATTGTTAGACAGCAATTCCGTAGTCCTAGTGGTGTATTTGGTCCTTAGACTTAAGACACCAATGATGTCCTATATGAGTGCTCCACTCTTTGATATCAAACTTATAGGTTTGGATATCCCAATCTAGTACAGCTGGTCATTGGGAGTGGCAGTCGACCTTACGAGGGCTATTGAGTGTTGATAGAGGATCATCCACTCTTGGCATCATAAGAGGAATATCTCATGTGTTTTTGCTTAGACAAATCCCAGGCTAGGGTCATTCGGGTTGAGAGAGAAAGAGTTCTTCAGGAGAATCCGATTAGAGCGAGACTGAGTATAAACCGTATGGGTCTGACAGCACCATGCACGATATACGGTTTCTGGGATATTAAATGGATGAGGGACTATAGGTACATGGTAACTAAGGACAGACATGTCCAATGAATTTGATTCTCCTATATCATCTAGGGACTATGACGTAGTGGCCTAGTACGTCCGTAGTCGATGAGTCGAGTGAATTATTACAGAGATAATAATTCACTAATTTAGAAGGAGTTCTGACAAGTATGACTCACGACCAGCTCAATATTGGGCCTAGAGGGTCGCACACATATGGTAGGCATTGCGATGAGTAGAGGTTCGGATATGAGATATCCGCCAGAGCCCCTATCTTATTAGATATCCAATAAGCCTCTGAATTATTGGATCCCATGGACGAGATCCAATAAGAGCCAATGAGAGATTATTAGATTGAGATCCACTAATTTAAAAGGTTTGAGTAATTGGATGCAGATCCAATACCCACTAGGGGAGGATCCATCAGGTTTTGATAGGGGGCCTCTATAAATAGGAGAGATTCAGAGCCTCATAGGCTAGAGCCTTTGCTTGCCTCTCCTATTCTCCTCCCCCTCTCCACCTCAGAGCAGGCCAGGAGTTTTGAGGAGCGTCGTCGTAGCCCTACTGTGTGGATCACCGTTAGAGAGGAGGACGCTTGTCCTCCTTCACCCTCTCCTAAAGATCTGCAAGGAAACAAGGATATATGATCTTTCTAACTAATATAATCTACTTTATACGTGGTTTTAAGTTTTACGGATTTTACGCACCAATCTTTGCACGATGACGAACATCTTTTTGGGAATAGGGGATTTTGTTTTCTTGTTCTTCCGCTGCGCATGTGATGTCGCCCCTAGATTTCGCAACATAATCCCTCATCCATCTAATATCCTAAAGACCATATACCGAGCATGGTGCCGTCAGACTTATACAGTTTCTAATCGAGTCTTGCGCTAATCGGATTCTCTCGAAGAACTCTTTCTCTCCCAATCCGAATAACCCTGACTAGGGATTTGTCTAAGCAAGAATACATGGGACATTCCTCTCATAACACTATGAGTGGATGATCCTCTATCGATACTCAATAGCCCTCGTAAAGGTTGACTACCACTCCCAATGACCAACTATGTTAGATTTGAGATATTCAAACTTATAAGTCTGGTATCAAAGAGTGGAGCACTCATACAGGATATCCTTGGTGTCTAAAGTCTAAGGACCAGATACACCATTAGGACTACAGAATCGTTGTTTGATAATAAGACATAATTAACCATTCAGCATTTCATAAACTGATCAATTAGTGAACTCATTCCCTAATGAGCACTTGTATTGTATCCCTCGTGTCTCCACATGAGCAGCTATGAGACCAGCTGCATCCATCATATAGATGGGTATACAACATACCAGTCTATCCGGTTATCTCAATGTCCCTCTCGAGTAACCTATGATCGGGATTATTTAGGATCTATATTTAAAGGCAAATCAGTCTCATTATCGTGATCTCATCACAATCTGATTCCCATTGCATAGATCTAATGACATCAATATATATATATATATATAAAGTGATAAATACCAAAATATAATCAGCAAAAAGACTACGTGTCAAGTCACACGTATCATCACTTATATGATTGACTTGTAGGGCACCTATGACTAGCATTTCTTAGTGAGTTTCGACAAGCTTCTTTGGCAAGCTCTTGGACTTTTTGATCAATTCCGACAGAACTTTCGATGAATGTTCGAACTTCCAATAAACTCTGGAACTCCCAACGAAATCTCATTCTTGACTCCGAAACTTCATTTTGCTTTATGCCTTGATTGCTATCATAGTTAATCCTGCACACTTGAAACCTACTTTGATTTGGATAATTATTACAAAGCTTGAATCAAATATTGTCCGACATGTCATTGATTCATCGATGCTTCGTCTGATTCTTCGACGTATCGTCATCTCTTGTGGCCTATTGCCCAATCGGCCAGTTGACCTCCGCAACTCCGATTTCCTTAGCGTAATTTCTACTCTTCTTGGCCCGATGCTCGAACCCATGGCTCGAAGCCTTCTGTCGATACGTCGGCCGGTCCTTCGGCTCAACGTCTAATCTTCTGACATGTTCCACTCCAGTTTTGCATGCATCATCATAAATGTTTCAAATCATCATGGTATCAAAATATCAAAGTATATTAAATCCTACCATGTATGATTCTCATATCATCATATCTTCTCCCCCTTTGTTATAAATAAAAAGGAGAAGTGCATCTATCAATTTTGAGTTGTGCATGTTTGTAAATTTAGCTTCCTTTTTTGTAAAATAGCAAGCTAGCAATTCAAAATAGCAAGTTCTTTATTCTCTTCTGAGAAGTGCAAGCTAGCAATTTTTGAAACATTCAAGTTCTACTTCATTATAGAACATGCAAGCTTAGCAAATTTTACATCATTTTAGAATATACAAGCTAGTAATTTGCCAAGTATTACTTCTATTGAAGTATGAAGGCTAGCAAGTTTTTGAAATAGAATGCAAGATAGTAAATAGCAAGCTAGCAATGCATCATTTTAGAATATGCAATCTAGTAAGTTTTACTTTTCTTTGAAATGTGCAAGCTAACAAGTTTTAGCCTTTTCTTGAATTGTGCAAGCTAGCTTTTTCTTGAATATAATTTTGTAATTCTTTTCTCTTTATATCAATCAGAAAAATAAATTTGTATCAATATTTCAATCATAAAAAAATAAAAGATTAATTCATGAATACCAAAAGACCATGTGTCATTTTTGACAAATCTCTTCTTTTGTAAATAGAAGGAATGATAGGAAACAATATTGATTTAAAAAGAAAACTCAAGTCATAAAAATTAAGAAATCAAGATCATGATCCGAAAAATATATAAGAAGAGTTTATGCATTTGGGAGATTTAAGTTTATCATTCAAGCTAGCACTTTTTTTGTTCTCTTTTGCAATGTGCAAGCCAACAATTTCCTTTTTCTTTTACAACAATGATTCAATCATATCATGAGATATACAAATCATAAATATTTCAAATCATGATGGTATCAAAATGTCAAATTACATTACATCCTACCATGCATGATCATAAATTCTCATTTGTATGCATCATCATAATATCATGAGTATTTCATACATAATTTCATATCATCATATGAAGAATATCAAGAAAAATTTGGTGATAAGATATACTTCATGAATACAAAAAAAATCATATCATGAAGGATAATATTATGTGAATACCAAAAGATATGATTCATTTTGATAAATATTATCTTTAATAAAATGTAAGAAATCATTCGAGAATAAAAAGTGAGGGATCTTGATTCACATAAGGAAAAAAAATCAAGTTTTAATTCTGAGAATTCAAGATCATAATTTCAATAGTGCTTCTCTTTAATATATAGCAAGTCGAATCATGGGTGCATCAAGAAAGATGTTTTATGTTGAATATATCAAGTTATAAATATGATAAATGATTTAGTTAGATATATCATCTCATTAGTAAAATGAGTCATATGAAAATAGATCCAAAATCATCATCAAAATCACTTTTCGAAAAATTCAATGAAGGCAACGTAGATATATTTGTATGAGAACTTAATTCAAGCATAATGTCTCAATTTATCATGAATCACAAATATTTAGAGTATCAAGTGAAAAAATCATGATTCATTTAGAAAATTTTCTTCTTTTATACATGACAAGAAGAAACATAGCAATGATACCAATCATGATTCATTTGGATATTAGATAGCAAAAAGAAACATCGAGGATAAAAGATCTCGATTCATATAGAATAATTCTCAAATTATAAATATCGAGAAATCAAAATAAAAATCATGATTAGATAAAACTCATCCACATTAAAATCGTCAAATCATCAAAATCACTTTCAAGAAATTCAAAATGACATAAATAGATTTATCAATTTTTTATTTAAAAATCGATAAGATAGAGAAATTTTCAAAATACATTTATTTTTTTTTTGGGTTGTTTCAATTCATGTAATTGATTTCATATAAGCATGCCCAAATTTTTATGCCAAATAAAAACATACATCAACGTTTAAAACCGAAAAAGAACTTTCATTATGGCAAAGATCGATAATCCATAAATTACAAGAATCATCATGCATAATTTTGAAATATAAACTCATTAAGCATGATCATTATGCATTATTAGATCATCAAGCATGGTTTCATTGAATATAAAGCATCTTTAATCAAAATCGAAAAGCTATATGGAAATTATCAAAATACACATTATTGCTTCTTAAGAACATATATAAGATTAATCTTATTTGGTGTACAAGTATTAGATTTATATATAATATTTTGTTATATTTTCATAAAACATGCAATTGTCATTATTATTTTTAAAATTACTAGCATGATCTCAATATTTTTTTATTTTTATTTTTTACTAACTAATTAAAAAACAACTCATGAAATGCATCATGTAATTTCGAAATAAAGTAAAGGGATTTTGGTTACCTCATTATTGAAAACTATTCAGGCGTAGTTTGCCACCTTGTCTTTGTTGGATTGTTCTTCATCTTCGGATGAACTTGATTCGTCCCAAGCTATCTTGAATGTTTTCTTCTTCTTATGCAGCTTCTTTTTTAGGTTCATTTTTGTTCTGTGATTCTTATTTTAAGAATTTTTTAAGCTTTATAGTTAAGAGTTCAAAGTCATCATTACTTGAGCTTTCGCTCGAGTAGTCTTTATTTGTTATAAGTGTCAAAATTTTCTTATTCTTTGGAAGGTTGTTTTCAAGCTCTTCATGAGTCATGCAACTCATTTTGTAGGTCATTAAAGACCCAATAAGTTTTTCAATTAGAAAATAGTTTAAGTTCTTTGATTCTTGTATTACCATTTCTTTCGAATCCAAATTTTTAGAAAGTGATCGTAAAACTTTATTCACAAGTTCAAGATTTGAAAAACTTTTACCAAGAGCTTTTAGACTATTGATGGTATCCATAAAATGTGTGTACATGTCTCTAATAATCTCGCTTAGTTTTATATGAAATAATTCAAAATCAGTCATCAACATATTTATTTTAGAGTCTTTAACTCTACTAGTGCCTTCGTGTGTGATTTCGAGTGTGTGCCAAATGTCAAAAGCTTTTTTGCAAGTTGAAACCTGATTGAATTCATTTTTGTCTAAAGCACAAAATGGAGTATTCATAGCTTTAGCATTTAAAGAAAAAACTTTTCTTCTCCAAATCATTCTATTTGTTCATTAGAGTAGAAGACTTTTAAAAACCACTTTCGATAATATTCCATAAATTTAAATCCAAGGAAAGCAAGAAAACTCTCATTCGAGTTTTCCAATAAATATAGTCTGTCCCATTAAACATTGGAGGACGTACGATAGAAAAGCCCTCTTGAAAGCCAAAAAGAGTAATTTCTCTTGGGTGTTAAACAAAACGAGAAATAACGTGGCTCTGATACCAACTGTTAGGAACGAGTCGGCAATAAGAGGGAAAGGGGGGAGGGTGTGAATTAGTGTAGCGAATATAAACATTGGTTTGAAATTCTTCATACAATAAAATCCATTTTGGAAAGATCTTAACTTGAAAGTGTATGGGAGTATAGTGAAAGCGATAAGAAGGTAAAACAGTTTGTAGTAAAGGTAAATTGCTCAAAAAGAAATGCAAACCAATTTATAGTGGTTCGATCGCTGTGACCTATATCCACTTCCGATTCCTCCTCCGTCGAGGCCACCGACTTTCACTTTTGATCTTCCTTCAATGGGCGAAGATCAACTACCCTTACAACTCGATTCTACTTTTGACAAGATCAAGAGAGAACCTTTACAACCCTCTTCAATCCTCTCTTAAACAAGACTAACACTTAGAGCTTGAGATGAGTTCTCATAAGATTACAATAGCGTTTTTGTTTCTTTTTGCTCTCAATTCTTATGTGTTAGCCAGGGATGAGAGGGGTATTTATAGGCTCTAAATGGATTTAAACTTGGAGCCAAAACTGGTCTCATCCCGGGTCTTCTGAGTACTAGCGGTACCACCGCCTATAGCATTGACACTGGGCGGTACCATCGCTTGGGAGATTGTGTTTAGGTGGTACCACCACCCAAACTAGTGGTACCACTACCCGATAGTCTCGAAGATTGAGTCTAGGTGGTACCACCACCTGACATAGTCTTGGAGACTGTGCCATGACAGTTTCACATATTAGGTCACTGTTTGAGCTTTTCACTTGGCCTAACACAACCCAAACTTGGGCCCAATTGGCCCCTAAATGAGTTGACCTAATTCTAACCCAATTATGTGCTAACTATGAATTTTAAGGCATATACTAAGCTAAAAAAGTCTGGTAAGTCTAGATTTCTTCCAGTGATCTTCCGACGAACTTTCGACGATCTCTCGGTAACTTCCGGGTACTAGCGGTACCACTGCCTGCAGCACTGACACTAGGCGGTACCACCACCTAGGAGACTATGTTTGGGTGGTACCATCGCCTAGACTAGCGGTACCACTGCTTGACAGTCTCAGAGACTGAGTCTGGGTGGTACCACCACCTGACACAGTCTCGGAGACTGTACCATAATGGTTTCACATGTTGGGTCACTGTTTGGGCCTTTCACTTGGCCCAACACAGCCCAAACTTAGGCTCAATTGGCCCTTAATTGAGTTGGCCGAATTCCAACCCAATTATGTGCCAACTACAAATTTTAAGACATACACTAAACTGAATAAGTCTGGTAAGTCTAGGTTTCTTCCGGCGATCTTCCGACGATCTTCCGGCGAACTTCCGACGATCTCTCGGTAGTCTTCCGGGTACTAGCGGTACCACCGCCTGCAGCACTGACATTGGGCGATACCACCACTTGGGAGACTATGTTTGGGTGGTACCATCGCCCAGACTAGTGGTACCACTGCTTGACAATCTCGAAGACTAAGTCTGGGCGGTACCACCGCCTAACACAGCCTTGGAAACTATGGTATGACAGTTTCACATGTTGGGTCACTGTTTAGGCCTTTCACTTGGCCCAACATAGCTCAAACTTGGGCCCAATTGGCTCCTAATTAAGTTGGCCCAATTCCAACCTAATTATGTGCTAACCATGAATTTTAAGGCATACACTAAGCTAAATAAGTCCGGTAAATCTAGGTTTCTTCCGGTGATCTTCTGGCAAACTTCCGATGATCTCTCTGTAGTTTTCCAATGGACTCCCGAGAAGCTCCTAGACTTCACGACGATCTTCTTGGTGAGTTTTAATGAGCTTCTTTGACAACCTCCTAGACTTCTCGGTCAATTCTGATAGAATTTTCGACGAACGTCCAGACTTCTGACGAACTCTCAAACTCCCAACGAAATCTCATTCTTGACTCCAGGACTTCATTTTGCTTTATATTAGGATCAAGAGCACTAAGAGAGGGGGGGTGAATTAGTGTAGCAGAAAACTTTCGTTGGTTAAAAAGACTATCGTACGAAAACTATTTTGGAAAGAACTTTAGCTTGAGAGCTAATGGAAGTATCGATGATATAAAGCAATAGAGGCAGTTTGTAGTTAAGATAAAGAGCAGAATGTAAATGCAAACTGAGATTTAGAGTGGTTCGATCAATCTTGACCTACATCTACTTTGCTTCCTCCTCCGACGAGGTCACCGATGTCCACTAGAGGTCTTCAATAGGCAAAGGCCAACCACCATTTTACAGCTTTTCTCCTTTTGACAGGCTTAGGAGACAACCCTTACAAGTTTTCACTCCTCTCTTGAATGATCAACACTTAAAAAGAAAGAGGGAGAAGAACTCTAGCTTTTACAACACTTTTAAGCTCTCAAATACTCAGAATAAAAGTAAGCTTTCGGTTGCCCTTTTATGCAGAAATGGTGGGGTTTATATAGGCCCCAAAAAGTTTGAATTTGGAGCTCAAAAGTGTCATCTCCCGGATTTTCGGGGTCCTGGTGGTACCATCGCTAGAGCTGGGCTGTACTACCACTTGGCATATGACACTGAGCGGTAGTACCGCTCAGTCTGGGTGGTATTACCACCTGATGTCGCTCAGAGATCGAGCTTGACAAGAGCAGTACTACCACCCAGAATTTCTGGGAGACCAAGTCTCCTGGGCAGTGCCACAACTGGCCCTGGCAGTGCCACAGCCGGTTCTGGCGGTGCCACCGCCTGGTAAGAATTCTGGGTCCAAATGGACTGATCCATTCAGCCTAATTTGGGTTTGTCAAGGGTCTAGTTGGCCCCAGATTAAGTTAATGGGATCACCTCCCAATCCTAACTTAATCTACATGCTCACTATGACAATTAAGAGATCAATACTTCGTGTTCCGGTGCGTCGATCGCTTCTTCTTGCGAGCTTCCGGCGAACTTCCGGTGAACATCCGACGAACCCTTGGTGATGCTCCAGCGGACTCCTGGTAAACACCTGGACTTGCAACGATCATCTTGGTGAGTTCTAACGAGCTTCTTTGACAAGCTCTTGGACTTCGCGGATTGTTCCCGCAGAACCTCCGATGACCGTTCGAACTTCCGACGAACTCTCGAACCCCCAACGTGATCTTTGTCTTGACTCCAGCTCAACACCTGCTGCATATCTTATTGCTATCATAGTTAATCCTGCACATGTAAAACAAACTTTGATCTAGACAATTAATACTAGCATAAATAAAGTTGTCCGACATGTCATTGGTCCCTCGACGCTTCGTCCGATTCTTCGGCACATCGTCCTCTCTTGTGGCCTATTACCCAATCGACCAGTTGACTCCGTAACTCCGATATCCTTGGTGCAATACCTACTCTTCTTGGCCTGATGCACGAATCCATGGCCCGAAACCTTCTGTCGATACGTCGACCAATCCACTGGCCCGACGTTCAATCTTCTGACATGTTCCTTTAGCTCAACATGATTTTTCTTGCTTTAATTGTCTCATCTTAATCGAAGCATCCTGCATCACTCAAAACATATATTAAAATATAAACACAATTATTAATTGGTTTCATCATCAAAATATGAGATTCAACAATCTCCCCCTTTTTGATGATGACAACCAATTGATGACGGAGTTAAACTTAACTCCCGGAGTTTAAACAAACTCCCCCTATCAATATGCTTATTGATAGAAACTCTTGAATTCAAAAATCTAAACAATATGTCATGATCAAATTATGCATGTCATCAACATACTTCTCCCCCTTTATCATCAACAAAAAAGAGAAGTACCACAATCAAGTGTTTGTAATATAAGTTCTAATCATTTGCGTGATAAACGTAATCTCCATTTTTATCATCATGCAATTTTGCTATCATTATAGATATGTAAGGTAGTAAGATAGCATGTTCTACCTTATACAAGCTAGCAAATTAGAGATGTGCAAATTTAATATGTTTTGCTTCTTGAGATAAGCAAGATAGCACTTTTGCTTCATTTGAGATAGCAATTATTTGCTATCTAGGATCACAAGTTAGCAATTCTAGTAAATTTTACATCATGCAAGGTAGCAAATTTTTGGTGATGTTCAAGATAGCTATTTTTGCCTCTTCTTGAAATTTCAAGCTAGCAATTCTTGGTGATGTTCAAGATAGTAATTTCTTTCTTCTCTTTTGAGAAGTGCAATTTTTGCTTTCTTCTTGAATTGTGCGAGCTAGCAAATTAGCTTTCTAGCATGTTTTGCTCCCCCATTGTCATTGTCAAAAAGAAATGAATACCCTTTATGTTAATTTCCAAATTATGACAAAGATAAATAGCATAAATGAAAATTCAAGTCATGAATGTCAAAACAATTATTTTATTATGAATATTTTATCATTGCATGCATCATTATCATAAGTTAAAGTATTGCATGCATAATTCCAAATCATCATGTATATAAAATCATCATTACATGCATGATTCCAAATCATCATTTATTTCACATCATGATGGTACCAATTTTGTCAAATTACATCGAACCATGCATGATCGAAACTTCTTATTTGTATACATCAAAACAAATTAATGAATATTTCATGTATTCATATCATCACATAAGGAATATCAAGAAAAATTATTGGGCGATGAGATAAATATTTCATGAACACAAGGAATTGCTTAAAAATCATATCATGAAAAGATAAAATCATGTGAATACCAAAAGAAATGATTCATTTTGACACATCTCCTTTTTAAAAAATGAAAGGAATTCTTAAGAGATCATGATATAGATAAAATTCATTCAATCTTGTAGGAGAACAAGATATTAATTCAAGTATATAAAATTTCTCAATTCATTATGAATCATAAAAAAATTGTGGTTCCGAAAAATCATGATTCATTTAGGAAAACTTTCTCTTTAGTACACGACAAGAAGAAATATAGCAATGATACCAATCATGATTCATTTGGATAGTAGATGGCAAAAAGAAACATTGAGGATAAAAGATCTCGATTTTTATAGAGTAAATCTTAAGTTATAAATCTCGAAAAATCAAGATAAAGCTCATTCAAATTCAAATCATCAAATCAAAATCATTTTCAAGAGATTCATAAAAAGATGATAAAATAGCTTCATCAAGGTCAATAAGATAGAGAAAAAAAAAATTTCAAGAAAAATACTTTTCTCTATTTAGTTGTTTCATACAAACATGCCTTTGTCCTTTTTGTGCCAAAGAAAAATATATCATCAACCGTTTAGGATCAAAAAATAAATTTCATCATAAAAACCATCAAGATTAATAAACCACAAAAATCATTATGTATAACTTTAAAATCTCATGCATAAAATCGTCAAATCATGGTATCAAAATTTCAATATTTTCATTATAACTTTATGTATCATTAAGTATACAATTGTCAAGCATGACACTTACAATATTTCATATAAGCATGCCTATTTCATTTTTGTTAAACCAAAACATGCATCATTTTTTAAACTGAAAAAATTACTTTTATTATCGTGGAAATTGATAATCCATAAATTACAAAAATCATTATGCATCATTTCGAAAGAAAACTCATTAAGCATGATCATTATGCATTACTTCAAATCAAACATGATTTCATTTATTTTTAAAATATTTATCATGATAAGACATACAAGGCAAAGAAATCATTAAACATAAAGCATATTCATCAATCATGGTTTCATTGAGCATAAGGTATTTTCAACAAAAAATCATTTTGTTATTTGTTGTAGTCATGCATTTTTCTTTTTAGGTAAATCTATCTTTTCATGCTTAGTTTTCCATACAAAAGCCATGCATTATCATTAAGCATGATATCAAACTTCTTAATATTTTCATTAAGACATCAAGCATGGTTTCAATCAAAATCGGAAATCATCAAGATACACATTTTTTCTTCTTAAGAGAAACATACATATGATCATTAGATTTAAATATAATATTTTATTCCATTAATATAAAATACGTAATTTTCATTATTATTTTCAAAATTATGAGCATGATCATATTCTTGCATTTTCAATTTTTTAAACATGTAATTTTCAAGAAAAATAATTATTCAAAAAAAAAAATACATCATTGAAAATATCAAGTAATTTTAAAATAAATTAAGGGGGTTTCGATTACCTCATCATTGAATGCTGTTAAGGCATAGTTTGCCATCTCGCCTTTCTTGATTTTCTCCTCGTCTTTGGAGGAGCTTGATTCATCCTAATTTTTGTTCTTCTTTTTGTGTTCAAAGCAAGTAATTTCATTCTTTTTGTTCTTTAATTTTTGTTTCATTAACTTTTTAAATTTCTTAGTGAGTAGTTCTTGTTCACCATCACTTGAGCTTATGCTCGAGTGGTCTTCAAATGTTCTATATCCCAAATCCTTCCTGTTCTTTAGAAGATAGTTTTATTCATCATATTCATCAAGTGCATTGTGCGCCATTTTATATGTCATCAATGTACCGATAAGTTATTTAAGTGAAAATATATTTAAATCTTTTGTTTCTTGTAAAACTGTTACTTTTGAATCCCACTTCTTAGAAAGAGAACGCAAAATCTTGTTTACGAGTTCAAAGTTCGAAAAACTTTTACCAAGATCTTTTAGACTATTGACGACATCCGTAAAACGGGTATACATGTCTCTAATAGTCTCAAAATCGTACATCAAAAAATTTACTTTAGAATTTTTTATACTACTTGTGCCTTTGTGTGTGATTTCAAGAGTGCACCAAATATTGAAAGCTATTTCGCACAAAGAAACCTGGTTAAATTTGTTTTTGTCTAAGGCACAAAATAAGGCATTCGTAGCCTTTGCATTTAGAGAAAACATCTTCTTCTCCAAATCATTCCAATGGTTCATTGGAAGAGAAGACATTTCAAATCCGTTTTCGACTATGTGCCATAAATTCAAATCCAAAGAAAGTAAGAAAACTCTCATTCGAATTTTTCAATAAGTGTAGTCCGTCCTATTGAAAAAGAAAGGACGAATGAGAGAGTAACCCTCTTGAAAGCCGAAATGAGCCATTTCTCTTAGGTGTTAAACCAACTGAGAAATAACGAGGCTCTTATACCAATTGTTAGGATCAAGAGCACCAAGAGGGGGGGAGGGGGGAGTGAATTAGTGTAGCGAAAAACTTTTGTCAGTTAAAAAGACTTTCATACGAAAACCATTTCTGAAATAACTTTAACTTGAGAGCAAATGAAAGTATAGATGATGTAAAGCAACAGAGGCAGTTTGCAGTTAAGATAAAGAGCAGAATATAAATGCAAACTGAGATTTAGAGTGGTTCGGTCATTCTTGACCTACATCCACTTTTGACTTCCTCCTCTGACGAGGTCATCGACATCCACTAGAGGTCTTCCTTCAATAGGCGAAGGCCAACCACCCTTTTACAGCTTTTCTCCTTTTGACAGGCTTAGGAGACAACCCTTACAAGTTTTCACTCCTCTCTTGAATGATCAACACTTATAAAGAAAGAGGGAGAAGAACTCTAGCTTTTACAATACTTTTAAGCTCTCAAATACTCAGAATAAAAGTAAGCTTTCGATTTCCCTTTCATGCAGAAATGGTGGGGTTTATATAGGCCCCAATCAGTTTGAATTTGGAGCTCAAAAGTGTCATCTCCCGGATTTCTAGGGTCCTAGCGATACCACCACTAGAGCTAGGCAGTACTACCACCTGGCATCTGACATTGAGCGGTACCACCACTCAGTCTAGGCGGTACTACCACCTGACGTCGCTCGGAGACCAAGCTCAGGCAGTACCACCGCTTGACAGGGGCGGTACCATTGCTGGCAGTAATAACTGCTGGCGGTACCATCACCTGATAGGGGTAGTACTACCACCCAGAATTCCTGGGAGACCAAGTCTCCTGGGCGGTGCCACCGCTTGGCAGGAATTCTAGGTCCGAATAGACTGATCCATTCAGCCCAATTTGGATCTGCCAAGGGTCTAGTTGGCCCCAGATTAAGTTAATGGGATCACCTCCCAATCCTAACTTAATCTACATGCTAACTATGACAATTAAGACATTAATACTGCAGATCGTGTTCCGGTGCGTCAATCGCTTCTTCCTACGAGCTTCCAACGAACTTCCGGCGAATATCCGATGAACCCTCAGCGATGCTCCAACGGACTCTCGGCAAACTCCTGGACTTGCGACGATACTCTTGGCGAGTTCCGACAAGTTTCTTTGGCAAGCTCCTGGACTTCTTGGATTGTTCCTACAGAACCTCCGATGATTGTCCGGACTTCCGACGAACTCTCGAACCCCCAACGTGATCTTTGTCTTGACACTGGCTCAACACGTACTGCATGTCTTTCTACCATCGTAGTTAATCCTGCACATGTAAAATAAACTTTGATCTAGACAATTAATACTAAGCATTAATAAAGTTGTCTGGCATGTCATTAGTCCCTTGACGCTTCGTCCGATTCTTCGGCGCATCAGCCTATTGTCTAATCGGCCAGTTGACTCTGCAACTCTGATATCCTTGGCGCAATACCCGCTCTTCTTGGCCCGATGCCCGAATCCACGGCCCGAAGCCTTCTGTCGATATGTCGACCGATCCACCGGCCCAACGTCCAATCTTCTGACATGTTCCTTCGGCCCAACATGATTTCTCTTGCTTTAATTGTCTCATCCTAATCGAAGCATCCCACATCACTCAAAATGTATATTAAAATATAAACACAATTATCAATTGGTTTCATCATCAAAATATGAGATTCGACACTTTATGTCTTAATCGCTATCATAGTTAATCCTGCACACTTAAAACCTACTTCAATCTAGACAATTATTACAAATTTTGAATCAAATATTGTCCGGCATGTCATTGGTTTATTAATGCTTCATCCGATTCTTCGGTGCATCGTCCTTTGTTACGGTCTATTGCCCAATTGGCTAGTTGATGTCTGCAACTCTGATTTCCTTAGTGCAATTTCTGCTCTTCTTGGCCCGATGCCCGAACCCATGGCCCGAAGCCTTCTGCCGATATGTCGACCAGTCCTTCGGCTCGACGTCCAATCTTTTGATATATTCTACTCCGGCCTAACATGATTCTTCCTGCTTTTAATTATCTTTCCTTGATCGAAGCTTCTTGTATCACTCAAAACACAAATCAGATAAATATTATCAATTAGTTTCATCATCAAAATCCGAGATTCAACATGTAGGTGGAAGTTTCTGAACCACGTCAACTTTTATATCAACTTTTTGATACACAATATTTAGGTGTTTTTATTTGGTTTTAGTATTCTTTTCTTCATCCCCAACACTTCTTCAATTTTTTTTGAATTTTTTACCCTTCTTCCTTCTTCTTCTTCTTTTTGTCCTTCCTTTCTTCTTCTTCTTCTTATCCCTTGTTCTCTTGGTTTTGCTATGATCAGTACAAACTTGATTATTAGGAACGAGTCGACACTAAGAGGAGGAGGGGGCGGAAGGGGGGGGGGGGTGGGTGGGGCGTGGAGGG
This sequence comes from Musa acuminata AAA Group, assembly GCF_036884655.1. NCBI lineage: Eukaryota > Viridiplantae > Streptophyta > Magnoliopsida > Zingiberales > Musaceae > Musa > Musa acuminata. The sequence goes on along the minus strand of NC_088336.1, from coordinate 3,063,415 downwards.
GTTGGTGCAGTGGTAAAATCATCGATTTTGAAAATCTTTTGTTTCAATAATACACATTTTAGAAATGCTTAACTTTGAAAACAAAGTAGGGAGGAAGTTTTCTATGAAAGTAATTTGCTTAAAATAAATACAAATAAGATTTTATAGTGGTTCGATCATCGTGACCTACATTCACTCTCGATTCCTCCTCCGTCGAGGCCACCAGCATCCACTATTAGTCTTCCTTCAGTAGGCAAAGATCAACCACCTATTTACAACTCTATTCTCCTTTTGACAGTCTCAAAAGGGAACCTTAACAAGTTTCACACCTCTTAGAATGAACTCTAATATCTAAGAGGTGGAGGGGAACACTCAACACTTTTCAAGTCTTTTCAACTCGTTTTTGTCAAGGATTCTTTCCCCTTTTCTACCCAATTCTTTCTGCCCTAAGTAGGAAAGAGTGGGGTATTTATAGGCCCTAAATAGATTCAAATTTGGAACCCAAAATTTAAATCCCTGAGATTTCAGGGTACGGGTGATACTACTGCTAAATCTAGCTATACCAATGCCTAGGAGATTGTGTTTGGGCGGTACCACCACCCAGACTGGTGGTACCACCACCTGACACATGTTGAATCTCGGATTTTGATGATAAAATCAATTGATGAGTTAATTGATCTAATCCATATTATTGAGTTAAGTGTGCAGGATTAACTACGATAACCAGAAAACACAAAGCAAGAATATCAGAGTCAAGTTCGATGGACGTTTAAGAATCCAAAGAATCGTCGGAGATGTTGCCGGAACCAACCGAGAAGAAATCGGGAACCTGTCGGAATTTTCGGAAGTTCGCCGAAGAGATCGTCGGAGGTTCACGGAGATCACCGAGAAGGCTCGGCTACTCTTTAAAGTCATCACAAGATTGGGAGCTTGCTGGGAGTCCGTCGGAAGAAGTTCGTCGGAAAGCTCGCCGAAACAAGACTCGACGTTCGCGGTTGAAAACTTGCTTAGGATGTTTTTTGTTATGTAGTTCACTTGTAATTAGGATTAAGATGAAAAGATAATCCTATATCCTGGTTATGGGCCAACTGGGCCCAAAATTATACTTGGTTTGAGCTAAATTTGAAGCCCAACCAGTGAACCGAAGGGTTTGGTGTCACGCCCCCTCCCCCGAATTATCACATTCAAGAAGTGTGACCTTGTCTAAAATCAATAATATTATAATTCATCATCAATTTAATCCAGGATCCAATCTAACAATTTGAGGATACTAAGAATCATTCAAAAATTAATATTCACAATTCATAAACATGTACGTTACATAAATCATAATCCACTTCACTCAGAGATTCACAAAATCCATAGGCAACTCAACTAAACATCAACCACAACACAAATCCATAATCGTAGAAGTATATACAATCATAAAAAGATAATTATTTACCATGAGTTCTTATCCTTATACAACTTAAACTTATCATTCCATACACATGAGCGGTCCTTTAAACTTTTACAACACATAAGTATCAACAGATCCTTAACATTACATCAGAAGTAAAGTATACTATACAACAAAAACCTATCATCCAACAAAGATTAGCTCAAAAATCTTCTAGCCTTTCACTGCTTTAACCCAATTCTAGCTTTTCAGTGCGTGACAAGCTATCCTGAAAAATTTATATAGCAACGGGGTGAGCATAAAGAGCTCAGCAAGCGTCTAACATATCCATGGCGATAGGAGAAGTTCAAGTAGGCTTAGTATCAAGATACAAAAGTAGAAATACAAGTGTTCATTTGAAATCATCTCATTTGATATAAAATCACAAAGGTTTACCTCATTCAAAAACAAGCATTAGACATAACAATAGGAGAAAGGAAATTGGAGCATTTCATTGGCAAAAGAAGCATTTAGGCATGTATCAAATGACACATGAAGCATTTAGGTGCATATCAAAGGCATAAGAGTGTTTGTGGGCATAATAATGACAAACGAAACATTTTAAAGTATAACAAGTGAACCGAATAATAAACACAAGCTTGTATGTCATTTTTTATGTAGCATGCATTTCATTTTTATCCAAAGTATAATATGAACTCATAAACAAAGCTTTGGATATCATATCAATAAATATAGATGGTGCTGTGGGACCACATACATAATGTGATTCATCCATTTCTGGATGACCACCAAGCATAAGTCTCCCACGTCTGGGAGCTCCATCCACCCACGGCTGAGTGAAGTCAATGGGGCCGGCAGAGCAATCGCGGGCTCTAAGCATAACTCCCTTTACCATTTCTGGCAAAGGTTCATAATATCCCACAAGACACCATAGTACAAAAAGGGTAGTATGAACAATAACATTGGCACATATCAGAAGCACATGCGGAACAACGAAGATATGCATGTGCCTTTATCAAACAAGGTAATGCAAACAAAGCATTACATAATAAATTTCAGATATATAACAATTTAAGGATGAACAATACAATAATTTCAAAGGACTAGTATAATGCTCAATTGAAGAAGAATTTAGCAGAAATCAAATTTCCAATAGGATGATAATTGAATATGCAAAACCCAACAAAGTTTTCAATTCTGATAGAATTTGAATGGTACATTTCCTGAATTGTTTGAGTGACCAAGCTTGCTCCAAATCACTAAAAATAGATGTCATTGGAAAGCTGTATCAATCTATTTTCGGATGAACTTAGATTTATAATTTTTTGAGTTCTTAATAGGAAGTTACAACAAATAGAGTAAAGGAAGGTCAGAATTGATCATCCCTGTTTTGCAGACTTGATAGAATCAATTTAAACAGATGTTTCAGAAGGCAAACATACTTCAAAATTTCTAAATTATATGTGAAAAGAAAGATATGCGAATCTATTTTCCAAAGAACTAAGTTTTGTATAATTCAGAATTTTCACTAGAGAGTTATGAGCAATTTAACAATAGAAGGTCAGAATTGATCATCTCTGTTTTGCAGAATTGATAGAGTCAATTTAAACAGATGTTTCAGAAGGCAAACATACTTCAAAATTACTAAATTATATATCAAAAGAAAGATATGCAAATCTAGTTTCAAAAGAACTAAGTTTTGCATAATTCAGAATTTTCACTAGAGAGTTATGAGCAATTTAGTAATAGAAGGTCAGAAATTTCAGTCCCTATTTTGCAGAATTTGTAGGGTTAATTGAAATAGAAGTCTTAGTAGGCATTTAAACTCAAAATCATTCAATCTCAGTGTCAAAATAAATATATTTGAGTCTACTTTCAAATGGATTAGGCTTTACCTAAATCAGATTTTAGTGCTAAAAGTTAGATCCAAAACAATGTATAGAAGTCAGATTACCGAAAAATTTCAGATTCATGGCTTTGTATCAAAAGGAAAGAAATGTTTGGTACTAAGCTTAAATCTTTTGAATTATGAAGTATTAAAAGGAAAACAGAGATTAGGAATTCTGTAGGAAGAGGTTAGAACACTTGCCTTAGATGAGTTTGATTCCCAAATATAGGGAGTTGATGCAAAACCTCAAACAAAGTTCCCTCTTCTTCTTCTCCTTCTTCTTCTTCTTCTTCTCTTCTTCTTCTTCTCCTCAAACTAACGTTGGCTGAAAAGCTTCTTTTTAATGGTGCCTTAAATTACTTAGGTTTGGCTCATGCTAAAATAGTGAGGTGGCAAGCATGCATGGGGGTTTAGGTGTCAACTTTAGAATAAATGCTAAGTGGTTCATCCTTGTTAATGACACATGTCCTCCATTTTATTTTATTTTTATTTACTCAATTCTGAATATTCTATAAATCATCTCAAACTTTTAATATTTACTCTTAGGTCCTTAGCCATAAACTTTAATATAATATTATTTAATAAAAAAATTATTAAATAATCCTCATATTTACAAACAAGCATTTACTAATTTTTTTTTTAAATGGGGGATGTTACATTTGGCGGTGGCACCGCTAGACTAGGCGGTTGCACCACCCAGCACCCGAGAGCTGGGCGGTGGCACCGCCACTGACAGGCGGTGGCACCGCTAGCATCGGGAACAAAAGAGAATTCAAATTTTGGAGCCCAAATTTGAATCCTCTTGAGGCCTATAAATATCCTTCAAATCTCAGCTGAGATGACAACTTTTTGATAAGCAATTGATTGAGAGAAAGGTCTTAGAAATGTCTTAGCTAGTCTTGTTTTCAATTTGCTAGTGTTCACCTCCTTCTTTCTTGCTGAAAATCTATAAGAGAGTGAACCGCTTGTAAAAAAGTTGTAAGAGGGGTATTTACCCTTCCCTTTCAAGAGATTTGCTAGTGGAAGGTGGGAGCCTCATCGAAGAGGGGCCTCGCAAGTGGATGTAGGTCATTTGACCGAACCACTTTAAAATCGGCGCAATCTCTGGTTTGCATTTCATTACTGCTATTTACATTACTGCAAACCTTCTTACTTGCTTTATTTCCTCATTACCTTTGCTGCACAACTTTGCGAATACGCTTTCAAGTTAAGCACTTCCGAGTTCGATTTTTATCGTACGAAAGATTTGTCAAAACCGATGTTTTAATCTGCTGCACTAATTCCCCCCCCCCCCCTCTTAGTGCCGCTCCGATCCTAACAATTGGTATCAGAGCTAGGCTCACTCTCATATTTGGTTTGATACCCAAGAGAGATGGCTTACTTCGGCATACATGAGAGTCATTCTATCACACGTCCACCCTTGTTTAATGGGTCGGATTATACTTATTGGAAGACTCATATGAGGATCTTCCTTATTTCCATGGATTTCGAGCTTTGGACTATTGTTGAAAACGGATTTCAAAAATCTTCTCTTCCGATGAGCGAATGGAATGAATCGGAGAAGAAGGTTTTTGCTTTAAACGCAAAGGCTATGAATGCCTTGTTTTGTGCACTAGACAAAAATGAATTTAATCATGTTTCAATTTGTGATTCGGCTTTTGATATTTGGATAACTCTTGAGGTCACTCATGAAGGCACTAGCCGAGTGAAAGAGTCCAAAATCAACATCCTTGTGCACTCTTACGAACTTTTCCGAATGAAACCAAGTGAGTCCATTGGAGACATGTACACCCGATTCACGGATGTCATCAATGGACTCAAAGCTCTTGGTAAAGATTTTACTAACTTTAAACTAGTAACTAAAATCTTAAGATCCCTCCCTAAAAGTTGGGATCCAAAAGTTACAGCCATTCAAGAGGCCAAAGACCTTAAAACATTCCCTCTTGAAGAACTTATTGGGTCTCTAATGACCTACGAAATAACATGTCAAGCTCATGACGAGCTTCAGAACCCCCTTCCAAAGAACAGGAAGGATATGTCACTCACATCACAAGAAGACCACTTGAAAGGAACATCAAGTGATGAGGACAGTGATAATGACATTGCACTTTTGACTCAAAATTTTAAAAAATATTTAAGAAAGAACAAATTTAAAAATAATACAAAAAATAAATTCGAACACAAGAAGGACCAAGTGATTTGCTATGAGTGCAAAAAATCGGGATACTACAAGAACGATTGTCCTCAAGCCAAAAAGAGAACATCAAAGAAGAAGGCGCTCAAGGCAACGTGAGATGATTCAAGCGCGTTCGAAGAAGAGGAGTCCAACACCGAGCAAGTTGCTCATTACGCCCTAATGGCCATCGGAGAAGAGGTAACGGATTTAATTGATGCAGATTTACCTTATCATGAATTATTAAATGCCTTCCATGAGTTATTTAATGAATGTAAGACAATTAGTAGAAAATATAAATTGCTAAAAAAGGAGCATGATAGTCTCACTTGTTATATTGATAAATTAAAAACTGAATATTATGATAGTTTAGCTCCATGTATAAAATGCCATGATCTAGAATCTCTCCAAAAGGAGAACTTGCTATTTAAGGACACCTTGAAGAAATTCAAGGTTGGTAGTAAGTCTTTGAACATGATCCTTACAAATAAGGGTCACGTTCCTAAAAGAAGTGGAATCGGATTTGTGAGAAGTCCTCACCAAAATCCAACCACCTTCATTAAAGGCCTCGTCTTACATGTTCGGCACCAAAGCAATTGCAACTTTTGTTGCAAATATGGACATAAAACTTATAAATGTCCATTCAAGAAAATTAGTCTGAACAAACTAATTTTGGTTCCTAAAGGAACCATGATCAATTCTATGTAATATGATGAACAAGTTAAATCAGTTTTTAAGGTACCCAAAAGAAAATGGGTACCTAAAAATAATCCCTTCTTGTAGAAACATACACCATCACAAGCTAGGAGCAAGAGATGGTATCTAGATAGTGGATGCTCAAGACATATGACTGGAGATCCATCTCATTTCTCTATGCTCACTAGCAAAGAAGAAGGGTACGTCACCTTCGAAGACAACAACCAAGGCAAAATCATTGGCAAGGGAACCATAGGTAACAAATTAAAATTTTCTATTGATGATGTCTTACTAGTTGATGGATTGAAACAGAATCTCTTGAGTGTTAGTCAATTATGCGATAAAGGTTATATCGTTAGATTTGAATCAAATGTGTATATTATTGGAAAATCAAACCATAACATAACTATGATTGTATTAAAACAAAATAATGTCTACACCATCAACCTTGATGAACTAAGTAATGAAATGTGCTTCTCCGCTTTAAATGATGATGCTTGGCTTTGGCATAGGAGACTAGGCCATGCAAGCATGAAACTAATATCTAAGATCTCATCTAGAGAATTAGTGCGAGGAATTCCAAATATAAAGTTTATTAAGGACAAAGTATGCGATTCATGTCAACTAGGTAAACAAATAAAAAACTAGTTTCAAACCAAAAACTCAAATTAGCACCACTAGACCATTACAATTGATTCATTTGGACTTATTTGGACCAATTGACATAACAAGTCTAGGAGGAAGCAAATATGCGTTTGTAATTGTGGATGACTATACTAGATACACTTGGACCTATTTCTTAGCTCACAAAAGTGATTGTTTCAAGTGTTTCTCTAAATTTTGTAAACTCACTCAAAACGAAAAAGGTTTCATGATTTCATCAATTCGGAGTGATCACGGTGGCGAATTTCAAAACCGTGACTTTCAAAATTTTTGTGAAGTTAATGGATACAATCACAACTTCTCCACTCCGAGGAATCCCCAACAAAATGGAGTAGTTGAAAGAAAAAATAGAAACCTACAAGAAATGGCAAGAACGATGTTAAATGAACATAGTCTACCTAAGTATTTTTGGGCCGAAGCTGTAAATACGGCTTGCTACATCATGAATAGGGTCCTAATAAGACCATCCCTATCAAAAACTCCCTATGAATTATGGAATAACAAAAAACTAAATATTTTCTATTTTAAAGTTTTCGGTTGTAAATGCTTTATTTTGAATGAAATGGATGCCTTAGGAAAATTTGATGCTAAATCCGATGAAGGCATCTTTCTTGGTTACTCTTCCATTTCTAAGGCTTTTCGGGTTTTTAACAAAAGAACCTTAGTAATAGAAGAGTCTATTCATGTAGTTTTTAATGAAATTTCTAATTAAAGAAAAATGATTTTGATTATGATCTTGGTTTTGATAATTTGAATTTAAATGAACCCCCTCCTCAAAATAGCAACTTGGATGCACCTTCTTCCGAAATTTCCTTACCCAAGGAATGGAAGTATATAGATGCTCATCCAAAGGAGCTAATTATAGGAGATACATCAAAAGGGATTTAAACTCGTTCATTTTTCAAGAATTTTTGTGCTAATGCCGCCTTCCTTTCTCAAATCGAACCTAAATGCATTGACGAGGCCATAAAAGATGATTTTTGGGTTATTGCAATGCAAGAGGAATTAAATCAATTTGAGAGGAATAAGGTATGGAAGCTTATTCGTAGACCTAGTGACCATTTAGTCATTGGTACTAAATGGGTCTTTAGAAACAAGCAAGACGAAAATGGTATCATGGTTAGAAACAAGGCTAGATTAGTGGCCAAAGGTTTCAACCAAGAAGAAGGTATCGATTACGAAGAAACCTTTGCTCCCGTGGCTTGATTAGAAGCCATAAGGATGCTCCTTGCCTATGCTAGTAGTAATAATTTTAAACTGTTTCAAATGGATGTCAAAAGTGCTTTCTTGAATGGTTTTATTTTCGAAGAGCTCCTAGAGCTTGGTATGAAAGGCTTAGTTCCTTTCTTATTTTAAATAATTTTACCAAAGGCAAGGTTGATACTACATTGTTTATCAAACATTTTGAAAATAATTTTCTTATTGTGCAAATTTATGTTGACGATATTATTTTTGGCTCTTCGGATGAATCACTATGTGAATCATTTGCCAAATGTATGAGTCATGAATTTGAAATGAGTTTAATAGGTGAATTAACTTTCTTTTTGGGATTACAAATCAAACAACTTAGTGATGGTATATTTCTTAACCAATCTAAATATACATTAGAATTGTTAAAACGATTTAACATGGATAATTCAAAAGCAATAAACACCCCTATGAGTACTTCGACTAAGTTAGATATGGATGAAAATAGTGAAAATTTCGATCAAAAAACATATAGGGGAATGATAGGTAGTCTACTCTACCTCACCGCGACTAGACCGGATATTATGTTTCAATCTAAGGCAAAAAAATTCCTTAAGAAGGGCAAGGGCAGACCAGGTAAAACAAAGGTTGCTAAGAAAGATCCAGCAAAGGATAAAGGTTAGTGCTTCCACTATGGCAAAGATGGGCATCAAGGAACTACAAAGAATACCTTGTAGAGAGGGCAAAACAGAAGTTTGGAGAAGCTTCAGGTACATTCAATCCATGATGAGTTTCGTCGACCTCACTAACCAAAATGCTTAAGCTGAAGTTGATAGTAGTACACTCATCAAACCCTTACAAGCCAATCTTAATCTTGCTCACTTTCGATGTGGGACTAATCAGGGGTATTACATACACCCTAGAGACCGTAGCTTATCTTCTAAATAGAGTTCCAACTAAGTCAGTAGTGTCTACACTATATAAGATATGGAAAGAGAAGAAGCCCTATCTTAATGTTGTTAAGATTTGGGGTTGTTTTGCCCACGTTAAAAGACACAACCCTGATAAGTTAGAATCGAGGACGAGACGATGCAAGTATGTAGGATACCCCGAGGAAATTTGTAGGTGTTATTTCTATCATTCGGATGACCAAAAGGTCTTTGTAGCCAAGAGAGTAGTGTTCATTAAGAAGAAACACATTCTTGGCGGAGATAATAAGAGCGTGATATATTAGGAATGAGTCGGCCCTAAGAGGGGAGGGTGAATTAGTGCAGCGGTAAAATTACGTCGGTTTCAGAAAATTCTTTCGTATGTTGAAAACTGATTTCAGAAACATGAAAGCATATGCGAGTGTAGGCGTAATAAAAGCACAGTAAAGAGGAGAGGGAGTTTGTAATAAAAGTAAAGTGCTTAAAGGAAATACAAACTAGATTTTTATAGTGGTTTGGTTGTCATGACCTATATCCACCCCATCGATTCCTCTTCCGTCGAGGCCACCAGCATCCACTATCGATCTTCCTGTTAGGATTAAGAGCGGCACTAAAAGGAGGGGTGAATTAGTGCAGCGGAAAAATTTTGCTATTTCAAAAAACTTATTTCGATCAAAACTGATTCCAATGAGAATGGTTTCAACTCAATCCGTTTCGGAAGGAATTGGAACTTGAAACCTTTCATGAAAATGCAAGAGAAGACTAAGGTTGTGATTTGCATCAATGTAAATTACACAAATGAAAAGCATCGGTTTCGTAAATTCTTTGTATGATTAAAGCCAATCTCGGAAGATGTTTACGTGAAAGTGTATGCAGACATAGTTAAAGCATAGTAAGGAGGAGAGGCAGTTTGCTATAAAAGAAAGTTGCTCAAAGTAAATGCAAACTGAGTTTTAGAGTGGTTCGGTCAACGTGACCTACATCCACTTTCGGCTTCCTCCTCCGACAAGGTCACCGGCATCCACTAGAGGCCTTCCTTCAATAGGTGAAGGGTAACCACCTTTTATAGCTTTTCTCCTTTTTCCAGGTTTAGGAGACAACTCTTACAAGTTTCACTCCTCTTTCTTAGATGGTTATAAGGCTAAGAGATGGAGGAGGAGAACTCTAACTTTTACAACACTTTAAGGCTCAAGAACTCAAGATTAGTTCAATAGGTTCCGTTCCGTTTCATGCAGAAAAGGGTGGGATTTTTATAGGCCCCAATGGCTTCAAAAATAGAGCCAAAAAGTGTCTAATCCTGGATTTCCAAGGTCCTGACGGTACCACCACCATTATTGGGCGGTACTATCGCTTGACATCTGACATTGGGCGATACTACCGCTCAATCTGGGCAGTACCACCGCTTGACACAGCTCGAAGACCGAGCTCTGGCGGTACCACCACCTGACAAGGGCGGTACCACTGCTAGCAGCAATAACTACCGAGAAGATCCGGACGGTAGCAAGTGTTTGAACATGATCCTTGCAAACAAGGGTCACGTTCCCAAAAGAAGTGGAATTAGATTTGTGAGAAGTCCTCACCAAAATCTAACTACCTTCATAAAAGACCCCATCTTACATGTTCGACACCAAAGCAAATGCAACTTTTGTTGCAAATATGGACACAAAACGCATCAGTGTCCATTCAAGAAAATTAGTCTGAACAAATTAATTTGGGTTCCTAAAGGAACCATGATAAACTCTATGCAACATGATAAACAATGTAGATCTGTTTTTGAGGCACCCAAAAGCAAATGGGTACCTAAAAATTATCCTTTCTTGTAGAGACATACACCATCACAAGCTAGGAGCAAGAGATGGTACATTGACCAGAGATCCATCTCAATTCTCTAAGCTTACTAGCATAGACGAAGGCTGTCACCTTCGGAGACAACAACAAGGGTAAAATCATTGGCAAAGGAACCATAGGTAACAAATCCAACTTCTTTATTGAAGATGTTTTATTAGTTGATGGTTTAAAACATAACCTCTTGAGCATTAGTCAATTATGTGATAAAAGATACATCGTCAAATTCGAATCTAATGCTTGCATCATTGAAAAACCACACAAAAACACATCTATGATTGCATTAAAACATAATAACGTATACACCATTGACATCAATGATCTTTGCAATGAAATGTGTTTCTTGGTTTTGAATGAGGATGCTTGGCTTTGGAATAGGAGATTAGGTCATGCTAGCATGAAACTAATCACTCAAATATCATCCAAAGAACTTGTACGAGGAATTCCTCATATCAAGTTCATCAAAAATAATGTGTGTGATGCTTGTCAATTAGGAAAACAAATTAAGGGTAGTTTCAAATCTAAGAATCAAATAAGCACCTCTAGGCCCTTATAATTAATTTATATGGACTTGTTCAAACCAATCTCTACATCAAGCCTAGGAGGTAGCAAATATTCCTTCGTCATTGTAGATGACTTTAGTAGATACACATGGACTTATTTCTTGAATCACAAAAATGAATACTTTAGATATTTCACCAAGTTTTGTAAACTTGTTCAAAATGAAAAGGGTTTTATGATTTCATCAATTCAAAGTGATCACGGTGGTGAATTTCAAAACCGTGATTTCCAAGAATTTTATGAATCTAATGGATACAACCACAACTTCTCTACTCCGAGAAATCCTCAACAAAATGGAGTAGTAGAAAGAAAGAATATAAATTTACAAGAAATGGCAAGAACCATGTTGAATGAACATAGCCTACCCAAATACTTTTGGGCCGAAGCCGTCAACACTACATACTATATTTTGAATAGAGTTCTAGTAAGACCCTTACTCACCAAAATTCCCTATGAGTCGTAGAATAATAAAAGACCCAGTATTTCATATTCTAAAGTTTTTGGGTGTAAGTGTTTTATCTTGAATGAAAAAGATGCCTTAGGAAAATTTGATGCTAAGTCCGATGAAGGAATTTTTCTTGGTTATTCTTCGGTTTCTAAAGCTTTTCGTATCTTCAATAAAAGAACTTTAATTATAGAAGAATCCATTCATGTTGATTTCGATGAGATTTCCGAAATCAAGAAAAATGATTTTGATGATGATGTTAATTTCGATTCTTTGAATTTAAATGAAACCCCTTCTTCAACTAGCAACTTGGATGCATCCACTTCCGAAACACCCTTACCCAAGGATTGGAAGTATGTAGATGCTCATCCTAAGGAGCTAATCCTAGGAGGCACATCTAAGGGGGTTCAAACACGTTCTTCTCTTAAAAATTTTTGTGCCAATGCCACCTTTCTCTCCCAAATTGAACCTAAATGTATTGACAAAGCCATGAAAGATGATTCATGGATTATCATAATGCAAGATGAGTTAAATCAGTTTAAGAGAAATGAGGTATGGAAGCTTGTTCCTAGGCCAAATGACCATTTAGTTATTGGTACTAAATGGGTCTTTAGAAACAAGCAAGATGAATCTAGTATCGTGGTTAGAAACAAGGCTAGATTAGTGGCCAAAGGTTTCAACCAAGAAAAAGGTATCGATTACAAAGAAACCTTCGCTCCTATGGCTAGATTAGAAGCCATAAGGATGCTCCTTGCTTATGCTAGTAATAATAATTTTAAGTTGTTTCAAATGAATGTTAAAAGTGCTTTTCTTATTGACTTTATTTCTGAAGAAGTTTATGTTGAACAACCTCTCGGATTTAAAAATAATAGCCTCCCTAATCATGTATTTTAATTTTCTTATTGAAAATAATTTCACAAAAGGCAAGGCCGATACTACATTGTTTATCAAAAATTTTGAAAATAATTTTCTTATTATTCAGATTTATGTTGATGATATTATCTTCAGTTCTACGAATGAATCTCTTTGTGAATCTTTTGCTGAAACCATGAGTCTCGAATTTGAAATGACTTTGATGGGAGAATTAACATTTTTCTTAGGCTTACAAATTAAGCAACTAAGCAATGGCATCTTTATTAGTCAAACTAAATATGCTTTAGACCTATTGAAAAGATTTAATATGGATAGCTCAAAGGCTATTAACACCCCTATAAGCACCTCCACTAAGCAACTAAGCAATGGCATCTTTATTAGTCAAACTAAATATGCTTTAGATCTGCTGAAAATATTTAATATAGATAGCTCAAAAGCTATTAACACTCCTATGAGCACCTTCACTAAGTTAGAAGTTGATGAAAGTAGAGAAAGCTTCGATCAAAAAACTTATAGTGGTATGATAGGAAGTTTACTTTACCTCACTACAACTAGACCAGATATCATGTTCAATGTAGGACTTTGTGCTAGGTTTCAATCGAACCCTAAGATATCTCATCTTAAAGAGGTTAAAAGAATACTTAGATATCTTAAAGGTACCACAAATCTAGGATTATGGTATCCAAAATCCGAGAATTTTGAGTTAATTACGTATGCTGATGTGGATTTTGCTAGGTGTAGATTAGATAGAAAAAGTATATCAGGATCATATCAATTTTTGGGACATTCCCTTGTTTCCTGGTCATCTAAGAAACAAAACTCGGTTGCACTATCAACAACCGAAGCTGAGTATATTGCAGCTAGTACATGCTGTGCACAAGTTGTGTGGATGAAAAACACCTTAGAAGATTATAAAGTCCATCTTAAAAACATTCCCATTAAATATAATAACACAAGTGCAATATGTTTAACAAAGAATCCCATTCAACACTCAAGAACAAAACATATTGATATTAGACATCACTTCATACGAGATCATGTCACTAATCATGATGTAATCATAGAGTTCATTGATACTAAGCATCAACTAGCTGATATTTTTACAAAACCTCTAAGCGAAGAATAATTTGATTTCATCAGAAGAGAATTAGGAATGTTAATGTGTCCGAATGCATAAACTTGTTAAAATTATTTTTTGGACTTTATTGATTGAATGATCAAATCACTTGATTGCCATTACATGCCTTAAATTACATGTTGGAAATTATGTGTTTTGGATACAAAAATTTTCATAACAAAGAGCATGTTTTATCTTCATAATTGTATTTGAAAATCTATAGTATAGTCTTGTCCGAATGCTTGAAAGTGTTAATTTCATTTTTGGAATCTCTTAACTAGTGGTATCCTAACAATCAAATTTTCTCGATACATTATCCTCTTCCGAACTTAATAAGCATATGTCATATCGAGTTTGATTCTCATCATTGATTTTTGACATATAGAATCAACTAGCAAAAACATCTCTCATACACTTATCATGTGAAAAATATTTTTTTTGAGAAATAGATTTGATAAAATGATTCCTGCTTGTAAATTCCTTCTTGAAATATGGATGTTAGTGTTTTTACTTGCAGGATTTGTTTCACATACATATCTTGATCCTTATAAAAATGAAGTATGATTTAATCTCTCATTGATTTTAACTTCATTCAAAGTAAACTCACAAATAGCTAGTATTACAAATAGCCTTCCTCTTTCATGCAAAAAGATAATTACAAATAAAAAGGAAGAAGTATTAAAAGCTATCTCCATGTCATGTTTTCCTTGAGATGTTTGCATAATTGGTATTCTATCACTCACTATTGGAAAATGACATGAACCTAGTTATGACATGAATAATTACCGCACTTATGCTTAAAATTTGCTTATATCATGCTTGCATCATCGAAAATATATGAATTTATGATAACTATGATTGCCATATTTGCATTATGCCATGTTTGCATCATGTTAAGATATCAAGAACTTGCATCGTAATTTTACGTGTTGATATCTTACCATGTGATGAAATGATATGATTGCTAAAACACTTGAAATATGTGCATCATGTTAAGATATCAAAATCTTACTTCGAAATTTTACATATTGATATCTTACCATATGATGAATTGCTACCATTACCATCATTCACATTTGAAATTTGAAAATGGATGTCAAGCCTTGACATCATTTTCAGAGAGATACATCATGATAGGAATTATAATGGGAGTATTGATAAGGTTAAATGATTTTAACTTATCAATATGTCTCTTGAATTCAAAGGCTTTGAATTCAAGAATGACTTATCTTAAGTATGGCATATAGATAGGGGGAGTTAAGGTTAACTCCGTTATCAATTGATGGTCATCAACAAAAAGGGGGAGATTGTTGAATCTCAGATTTTGATGATGAAGTCAATTGTCATTTGTTATCTAATCCATATGTTGAGATAAGTGTGCAAGATTAACTACGATGAAAGAAAGACATGCAGCATGAGTTGCGCTAGAGTCAAGACTATGATCACATTGGGAGTTCGAGAGTTCGATGGAAGTCCGGACAATCGTCGGAGGTTCTGCAGGAACAAATCCAAGAAGTCCAGGAGCTTGCCAAAGAAGCTCGTCAGAACTTGCCAAGTGGATCATCGCAAGTCCAGGAGTTTGCTGGAAGTCCATCGGAGCATCATCGAAGGTTCGTCGGATGTTCGTCGGAAGTTCACCGGAAGCTTGCCGGAAGAAGCGATTGATGCACCAAAGCAAGTTATAGTAAATGTATTAAGAAATGTCATAGTTAGCATGCAGATTAATTTAGGAATGGGAGGTGATCCCGTTAACTTAATCTGGGGGCAATTGGGCCCTTGACAGACCTGAATTGGGCCGAATGGATCAACCCATTCGGACCAGAATTCCTACCAGGCGGTGGCATCGCTAGGGTCGGCGGTGGCACCGCCCAAGAGATGGTCTCCCAGGAAAGCTGGGCAGTGCAACCGCCTGGGCTCAGTCTCCGAGCGAGATTGAGCGGTGCAACCGCCCCAATCAAGCGGTGGCACCGCTTGGGCTCAGTCTCCGAGCGAGACTAAGCGGTGCAACCACCCCTGACAGGCGGTGGAACTGCCTGAGCTCGGTCTCCGAGCTCTGCCAGGCGGTGGCACTGCCTAGAGGCTCAGTCTCCAAGCTGCCAGGCGGTTGTACCGCCCCAGTCAAGAGGTGGTACCGCTAGGACCCCGAAAATCCGGGAAAAGAAAATTCAAACTAGTTTGAGGCCTATATATACCCCACCCTTTCCTGCATGAAAGGGCACCGAAAGCTTGATCTTACTCTATGATTTTAGAGCTCAAAAGTGTTGTAAAGTCTAGAAGTTCTCCTCCCTCTTTTCTTCCAAGTGTTGATCTTTCAAGAGAGGAGATAAAAGTTTCTAAGGGTTGTCTCCTAAGCCCGTCAAAAGGAGTGAAACTGTAAAAGGGTGGTTGGCCTTCACCTATTGAAGGAAGGCCTCTAATGGATGTCGGTGACCTCATTGGTGGAGGAAGCCAAAAGTGGATGTAGGTCAAGATTGACCGAACCACTCTAAATCTCGATTTGCATTTACTTTGAGCATCTTATCTTTACTACAAACCTCCTTAGTAGCTTACTGCCTTCTGCTCATTTACAAATGTGTTTCTTAGTTAAGTATTTTCCGAATCGGCGTTAAGATGGAAATCGGTTTTATCATACGAACATCATATTTCAGTTTGCGCTTACATTCTGATTTCTATCTTAACTACAAACTGCTTTCCTTACTTTACTTCAAATACGTTTCCATAAGCTTTCAAAGTTATTATCTGCATGAAACGACTTTTACGTTGGAATCGGATTTCAACCTACAAACGCAGTTTTAATCATCGAAAATTTTTCGCTACACTAATTAACCCACCCCCCCCACCCCCCCCCCCCCTCTTAGTGCTCTTGATCCTAACAGATTTCAAATTTTAGATACCATAAACTTAGATTTGTGGTTCTTTTAAGATATCTAAGTATTCTCTTAACTGCTTTAATATGAGATATCTTAGGATTAGATTGAAACCTAGCACAAAGTCCTATACTAAACGTGATATCCGATCTAGTTGTGTTAAGGTAAAGTAAACTTCCTATCATACCCCTATAAGCTTTTTGATTAAAGATTTCTCCACTTTCATCAATTTCTAACTTAGTGGAGGTGCTCATTGGAGTGTTGATAGCCTTTGAGCTATCCATATTAAACCTTTTTAGCAAATCTAAGGCATATTTTGTTTGACTAAGAAATATACCATTACTTAGTTGTTTGATTTGTATGCCCAAAAATAAAGTTAATTCCCCCATCAAACTCATTTCAAATTCAAGACTCATACTTTTAGCAAATGATTCACAAAGAGATTCATTCGTAGAACCGAAAATGATATCATTAACAAGAAAATTATTTTTAAAATTTTTGATAAACAATGTAGTATCGACCTTGCCTTTAGAGAAATTATTTTCAATAAGAAATGAACTAAGTGTCTCATACCAAGCCCTTGGGGTTTGTTTTAAACCATAGAGAGCTTTAGTTAATTTAAACACTTGATTAGGGAGACTATCATTCTCAAATCCGGGAGGTTGTTCAACATAAACTTCATCAAAAATAAGGCCATTAAGAAAAGTACTTTTAACATCCATTTGAAACAATTTAAAATTATTACTACTAGCATAGGCAAGGAGCATCCTTATTGCTTCTAATTGTGCCATAGGAGCGAAGATCTCTTCATAATCGATCCTTTCTTCTTGGTTGAAACCTTTGGCCACTAATCTAGCCTTGTTTCTAACCACGATACCAAATTCATCTTGCTTGTTTCTAAAGACCCATTTAGTACCAATAACCAAATGGTCATTTGACCTAGGAACAAGCTTCCACGCCTCATTTCTCTCAAATTGATTTAAATCATCTTGTATTGTAATGACCCATAAATCATCTTTCAAGGCCTCATCAATGTATTTTGGTTTAATTTGGGAGAGAAAAGCGACGTTGGTACAAAAATTATTAAGAGAAGAACGAGTTTGAACCCCTTTAGATGTGTCTCCTATGATTAGCTCCTCAGGATGAGCATCTACATACTTCCAATCCTTGGGTAAGGATGTTTCGAAAGTAGATGCATCCAAGTTGCTAGATGGAGAAAGGGTTTTATTTAAATTCAAAGCATCAAAATTAACATCGTCATCAAAATCATTTTTCTTAACTTCGGAAACCTCATTAAAAATAATATGAATAGATTCTTCTATAATCAAAGTTCTTTTATTAAAGATACAAAATGCTTTAGAAATAGAAGAATAACTAAGAAAAATTCCTTCATCGAATTTAGCATTAAATTTTCCTAAAGCATCTTTTTCATTCAAGATAAAACACCTACACCCAAAAACTTTAAAATATAAAACATTGGGTTTTTTGTTGTTCCACAACTCATAAAGAGTTTTGGTGAGTAAGGGTCTTACTGGAACTCTATTTATGACATAGAATGTCGTGTTTACGGCTTCGGCCCAAAAATATTTGGGTAGGCTATGTTCATTTAACATGGTTCTTGTCATTTCTTGTAAGTTTCTATTCTTTCTTTCTACTACTCCATTTTGTTGAGGATTTCTTGGAGTAGAGAAGTTGTGGTTGTATCCATTAGATTCACAAAATTCTTGAAAATCACAGTTTTGAAATTCACCACCGTGATCACTTCGAATTGACAAAATCATAGAACCCTTTTCATTTTGAACAAGTTTACAGAACTTAGAGAAATATCTAAGGCATTCACTTTTGTATGCCAAAAAATAAGTCCATGTGTATCTACTATAATCATCCACTATGACAAATGTGTATTTGCTATCTCTTAGGCTTGATGTAGTAATTGGTCCGAACAAATTCATATGAATTAATTGCAAAGGTCTAGAGGTGCTTATTTAGTTCTTAGGTTTGAAGTTACCTTTTATTTGTTTTCTTAGTTGACATGCATCACACACATTATTTTTGACAAACTTGATATGATGAATTCCTTTTACAATATCTTTAGATGAAATTTGAGAGATTAGTTTCATGCTAGCATGACCTAATCTCCTATGCCAAAGCCAAGCATCATCATTCAAAATCAAAAAATATATTTTATTACAAAGATCATTAATGTCAATAGTGTATATGTTATTTTATTTTAGTGCAATCATATATGTGTTTTTTTGTGGTTTTTCAATAATGCAAGCATTAGATTCAAATTTAACAGTATACCCTTTATCACACAATTGACTAATGCTCAAGAGGTTATGCTTTAAGCCATCAACTAACAACACATCTTCAATAAGGAAGTTGGATTTGTTACATATGGTTCCTTTGTCAATGATTTTACCCTTGTTGTTGTCTCTGAATGTGACATATCCCTCGTCTATGCTAGTGAGCTTAGAGAATTAAGATGGATCTCTGATCATATGCCTTGACCATCCACTATCAAGGTACCATCTCTTGCTCCTAGCTTGTGATGGTAAACGTTTCTACAAAAAAGAATGATTTTTAGGTACTCATTTGACCTTGGGTGCCTAAAAAATCCATCGGCTTAACTTATCATTTTGCATGGAATTCTTTATAGTTCCTTTAGGAACTCAAATCAATTTGTGTGGGCTATATTTTTTAAATGGATAATGATAAGCTATATGTCCACGTTTGCAACAAAAGTTGCATTTGTTTTGGGGTGAAATATGCAAGATAGGGCCTTTAACAAAGGTGGATGGATTTTGGTGAGAGCTACTCACAAATCCGATTCCACTTCTTTTAGGAACGTAACCCTTATTGGCAAGGATCATGTTCAAGGACTTGCTACTAACCTCAAATTTTTCTAAGGTATCTTTGAGTAGCAAGTTTTCCTTTCTAAGTGTTTCTACTTCATGGCATTTCGTACATGGAGTTAAACTATCATTATGCTCAATTTTTAATTTATCGAAATTACTAATAAGAGAATCATACTCTTTTTTTAATAATTTATATTTTTTACTAATTATTTTAGATTCATCAAATAAATCATGAAAAGCATTTAATAGTTCATCAAATGATAAATTTGCGTCTAATGAACTTATTACCTCATCTCCAATGGCCATTAGCGCATAGTGAGCAACTTGCTCGGTGTTGGTTGGCTGCTCTTCTTCGGATGCACTTGAGTCATCCCATGTTGCTTTGAGAGCCTTCTTCTTTGGTGTCCTTTTCTTGGCTTGGGGACATTCGCTTTTGTAGTGTCCTGGTTTTTTGCATTCGTAGCATATTACTTGATCTTTCTTGGATTCAAATTTATTTTTAGTGTCATTTTTAAATTTATTTTTTAAATAAATTTTTTGAATTTCCTTGTTAAAAGTGCTAAGTCATCATCAAATTCCTCATCACTTGAGTTTTCTTTCAAGTGGTCTTCTTGTGTTCTCAGTGCTATATCCTTCCTGTTCTTTGGAAGGATGTTCTCAAGCTCTTCTTGAGCTTTGCATGTCATTTCATAGGTCATTAGTAACCCAATTAGTTCTTCAAGAGGAAAATTATTTAAATCTTTGGTCTCTTGAATGGCCATGACTTTAGGGTCCCAACTCTTTGAAAGGGATCTTAAAACTTTATTAATGAGTTCAAAATCCGAGAAACCTTTACCAAGTCCTTTTAGACCATTGACGACATCCGTAAATCGGGTGTACATGTCTCAAATGGTCTCACTCAGTTTCATTTGAAATAACTCATAAGATTGAACCAAAAGATTAATTTTTTACTCCTTCACTCTACTAGTGCCTTCATGAGTCACTTCGAGTGTATGCCAAATAACAAAAGTCGTTTCACAAATCGATACTCGATTAAACTCATTTTTATCTAATGCACAAAATAAGACATTCATAGCCTTGGCATTTAAAGTGAAAGTCTTCTTCTCCAACTCATTCCAATCGTTCAGTGGAAGAGAAGACTTTTGAAAACCGTTTTTGACAACGTTCCAAAGCTCAAAATCCATTGAAATTAGGAAGATCCTCATTCTAGTCTTCCAATATACATAATCTGTCCTATTGAACATGGGCAGACGTGTAATTGAATGACCCTCGTGGTTACCAACAAATTGCTAGTCATAGGTGCCCGGCAAGCCAATCACGTGAGTGATGGCACGTGTAACTTGATACAAAATCTTTTTGCTTATTATATTTTGGCGTATATCACTTTATAACTATTGCATAAATGCATATATATATTGTGATGTCCTTGGATTTGTGCAATGGGAATCGGATCGTGATGAGATCACGATGATGAGATCGATTCACCTTTAAACACATATCCTAAATAATCCCGGTCATAGGTTACTCGAGAGGGACATCATGATAACCGGACAGACTGGTGTGCTGTATACCTGTCCATATGATGGATGCAGCTGGTCTCATAGTTGCTCGTGTAGGGACACTAGGGATACAGTACAGGTGCTCATTGGAGAATGAGTTCACTGATTGATCCGCTTACGGAATGCTGGATGGTTGATGATGCCTTATTGTCAGATAGCGATTCCGTAGTCCTAGTGGTGTATTTGGTCCTTAGACTTGAGACACCAAGGATGTCCTGTATTAGTGCTCCACTCTTTGATACCAGACTTATAGGTTTGGCTGTCCCAGATCTAGTACAGCTGGTCATTGGGAGTGGTAGTCGACCTTACGAGGGCTATTGAGTGTCGATAGAGGATCATCCACTCTCGGCGTCATGAGAGGAATATCCCATGTGTTCTTGCTCAGACAAATCCCTAGCCAGGGTCATTTGGGTTAAGAGAGAAAGAGTTCTCCGGGAGAATCCGATTAGAGTAAGACTCGAGTAGAAATCGTATGGGTCTAACAACACCATGCTCGATATACGGTCTCTGGGATATTAGATGGATGAGGGACTATAGGTACACGGTAACTGAGGACAGACAGGTCCAATAGATTGGATTCCCCTGTATCATCTGGGGACTATGGAGTAGTGGCCTTGTACGTCTGTAGTTGATGAGTCAAGTAAATTATTACAGAGATAATAATTCACTGAGTTAGAAGGAGTTCTGACGGGGGTGACTCACGGCCAGCTCGATATTGGGCCTAGAGGGTCACACACATATGGTAGGCATTGCGATGAGTAGAGGTTCGGATATGAGATATCCGACGGAGCCCTTATCTTATTGGATGCAGATCCAATACCCACTAGGGGAGGACCCATTAGGGTTTGATAGGGGACCTCTATAAATAGGAGGGATTCAGAGCCTCATAGGCTAGAGCTTTTGATTGCCTTTCCTATTCTCCTCTCCCTCTCCACCTCAGAGCAGGCCTGGAGTTTTGAGGAGCGTCGTCGCAACCCTATTGTGTGGATCACCGCTAGAGAGGAGGACGCTTGACCTCCTTCACCCTCTCCTAAGGATCTGCAAGGAAACAGGGATATACGATCTCCCTAGGTAACATAATCTACTCTATACGCAGTTTTAAGTTTCGCGGATTTTGCGTACCAATCTTCGCACGACGACGAACATCTCTTTGAGAATCGAGGATTTTGTTTTCTTGTTCTTCCGCTGCGCATATGATGTCACCCCCAAGATTTCCCAACACAAATACCATCTCTCTTGGGTTTTAAACCAAACAAGAGTGAACCTCGCTCTGATACCAATTGTTAGGATCAAAAGTGGCACTGAGAGGGGGGGTGAATTAGTGCAGTAGAAAACTTTCGCTATTTTAAAAAACATATTTCGATCAAAACCAATTCCAACGAGAATGGTTTCAACCCAATCCGTTCGGAAGGAATTTGAACTTGAAACCTTTCGTGCAAGAGAAGACTAAGGTGATTTGCAGCAATGTAAATTGCACAAATGAAAAAGCGTCGGTTTCGTAAAATCTTCGTACGATTAAAGCCGATATCGAAAGATGCTTACGTGAAAGCGTATGTAGACATAGTTAAAGCACAGTAAGGAGGAGAGGTAGTTTGCTATAAAAGAAAATTGCTCAAAGTAAATGCAAACCGAGTTTTAGAGTGGTTCGGTCAATGTGACCTACATCTACTTTCGGCTTCCTCCTCCAACAAGGTCACCGACGTCCACTAGAGGCATTCCTTCAATAGGCGAAGGCTAACCACCTTTTATAGCTTTTCTCCTTTTGTCAGGTTTAAGAGACAGCCCTTACAAGTTTCACTCCTCTTTCTTGGATGGTAACAAGGCTTAGAGATGAAAGAGGAGGAGTCTAACTTTTACAACACTTTAAGGCTCAAGAACTCAAGATTATGCCAATAGGTTTCGTTCCCTTTTATGTAGAAAAGGGTGAGATTTTTATAGGCCCCAATGGCTTCAAAAAAGGAGCCAAAAAGTGTCTAATCCCGGATTTCCAGGGTCCTGGCGGCACCACCGCCATTACTGGGTGGTACCACCGCTTAGTCTGGGCGGTACCATCACTTAACAGAGCTCGAAGACCGAGCTCTAGCGGTACCACCGCCCAAAATTCCTAGGAGATCGAGTCTCCCTAACGGTGCCACCACCGGCCAGGAAGTCAGGATCGTGGTTGGGCCTAGAATCTGGCCCTACCCAGCCCAACTTAGGGCCTAATTGGCCCCTAATTAAGTTAGTAGGATTATCTCCCAATCCTAACTTAATTTATGCTCTAACTACGATAATTAAGACATGATCACAGCTCTTTTTGTACCGGTGTGTCAATTGCTCTTCCGACGAGCTTCCGACGTACTTCCGGCGAACATCCGACGAACTCTCGGCAATGCTCCGGCGGACGCCCAGCAAGTCCTGGACTTTGCGACGATCTTCTTGGCGAGTTCCGACAAGCTTCTATGGCAAGCTCCTGGACTTCTCGGTTGGTTCCCACAGAACTTCCGACGAACGTCCGGACTTTCGTTGAACTCTCAAACTCCCAACGTGATCTCGATTTTGACTCCAGCACAACACCAGCTTTATGTCTTACTGCCATCATAGTTAATCCTGCATACTTTTCTCAACATATAGATTAGATCAAACAAATTACAATTGACTTCATCATCAAAATCCAAGATTCAACACTTCCTTTAATAGGCGAAGATCAATCTCTTTCTTACACCCCTCTTCTCCTTTTCATAGGTTTAGGAGATAACCTTTACAAGTACCCACTCCTCCTAAATAGAATTCTAAACTTAGACTAGAGGAGGGGATCGCTAACACTACATTGAGCAGTACCACCACCAAATCTGGTGGTATCATTGCCTGGGAGGCTATGCTAGGCGGTACCACCCCCTGCAACGGTTGTGTCTGGGTGGTACCATCGCCCACACCGACGATACCACCACCTGACATAGTCTCGGGTCACTGTTTGGTCCTTTCATTAGGCCCAACTGGCCCCTAATTGGGTTGGCCCAAATCCAATCCAAATTACATGCTAACTATGAAATCTAAGGCATACTTAAGCTAAACAAGTCCCTAGGTCTTGGTTTCTTCCGACGAGCTTCCGGTGATCTTCCGGCAAACTTCTGACAATCTCCCGGTAATGTTCTAATGGACTTCCGGCAAGCTCTTAGACTTCACGATGATCTTCTTGGCAAGTTCCAATGAGCTTCTTCCGGCAAGCTCTTGGACTTCACGACGATCTTTTTGGCAAGTTTTGATGAGCTTCTCTAGCAAGCTCCGAGACTTCTCGACCAATTCCGATAGAACTTCTGACGAACGTCTGGACTTCCGATGAACTCTCAAACTCCCAACAAAATCGCGTCCTTGACTCCGGGACTTTATTTTGCTTTATGCCTTGCTATCGTAGTTAATCCTACACATATAAAAACACACTTTGATCTAGATAATTAATACTAAGTATTAATCATGTTGTCCGGCATGTCATTGGTCCCTCGACGCTTCGTCCGATTCTTCGGCGTATCGTCCTCTCTTGCGGCCTATTGCCCAATCGGCCATTTGACTCCATAACTCCGATATCCTTGGCGTAATATCCGCTCTTCTTGGCCCGCTGCCCGAATCCATGGCCCGAAGCCTTCTGTTGATACGTTGATTGATCTTTAATTGTCTCATCTTGATTAAAGCATCCTGCGTCACTCAAAATGTAGATTAAATCATAAAAACTTATCAATTGGTTTCATCATCAAAATCTGAGATTCAACAATCTCCCCCGTTTTTTATGATGATAACCAAGTGATGATGGAGTTAACCTTAACTCCCAGAGTTTAAACAAACTCCCCCTATCAATATACCATATTGATAAAATCTTGAATTCAGGCCGAATTCAAGTCATTACAAATTTCATCATGAATATTTGCAATACATCATCATGCATAACACGATCATACTTCTCCCCCTTTGTCATCAACAAAAAGGAGAAGTGCAACTTTTGAGATGTAAGTTAAAATCGTTATATAATAAATATAATTTCTAGTTTTATCATTATGCAAGCTAGCAAATTTAGCAAGTGCTACATTATATTAGAACGTGCAAGCTATCAATATATAGCAAGTTCTATAACATACAAGCTAGCAAATTTGAGATGTTCAAGAATACAACTCTTCCTTCTTGAAATATGCAAGTTTGTAAATTTTGCTAGATGTGCAAGTTAGCATGTTTTGCTTCTTGAGATAGGCAAGATAACACTCCTTTCTTTTGAGATGAGCAAACTAATAAGTTTTGCCTCTTTTTGCGATATGTATGTTTGTAATTTTTGCTTCTCTTTAGATGTGCAAGCAAACAAGTTTTTGCATCTTCTTGAATTGTGTAAGCTAGTTATCTCCCCATTTGTCATTGTTAAAAAGAAGAGAAGAATACAATGTTGTAATTCTTTTTCCCTTTACGTCAATTTCTAAATCATGACAAAGGTAAGTAATCATTCTTATTTCAAAATACCATAATTGAGATAAACCTTGAATTCAAATCAAAGCAATCATGATTCACATTATATGCAATACATCACATTCATCATCATAATTAAAAAGTATAAGTATTGCATGCATAATACCAAATCATCATTCATAATTATATCAATATTAGCAACAAATCATAGTATTTCAAATCATGATAGTATTAATTTGTCAAATTGCATCCTACCATGCATGATCATTTTTCCCTTTTCCCTCTTTTATCATTGTAAACAAGAAAGAATAATGGAAGAACAAAATAGTATAAAATATTTCTATCATTTCAAAGCATACAAGCCATAAATACAAAGACATCATGTCATGAAAGATAAGACCTCTTGAATTCCAAATGATATGATTCATTTCATCAAATCTCTTCTTTTTATAAATAGCAAAAATAAATATAAGAGATTAAATGATATAATATCTTGATTCATGCATAAGAAATCTCAAGTTATAAATCTTGAAAAATCGAGATAGCTCATTCAAATTCAAATCATCAACTCAAAATCATTTTTAAGAGATTCAAAAAAATAACAAAGATACATTCATTGATATCCCCTTTTTGAAAGATCGATAAAGTAGAATTGAGAAATTCTTTAAGAAAAATGTTTTCCTTCCCCCTTTTTTATTTGATTTATTTCACACAAGCATGCCCAAGTATTTATTCTTATGTCAAAACCATGCATCAACGTTTACAACGGAAAGATAAAAAATCATCAAGATAAAAAAGAGTAACACATCATTCCAAACATATGATTTCAAATCATTACTTCAAGTCCGCATGCATAAAAATCATCAAGTATGATGCAAACATTTATTTTCAAAACATTCATCATGATAAGATATTTTTTAATCAAAATCATTTTGTTTGTTTATCATAAAATATGTCATTTTCATGATTATTTTTAAAATCACTAGAAAGGTAAGCATGATCCAATTTTATTTTTGTATTTTCATTAAACATGCAATTATCAAGAAAAATAATTATTCTAAACTAAATTAAAAATAACTCATTAAAAGCATCATGTAATTTCGAAATAAATTAAAGGCATTTTGATTGCCTCATCGTCGAATGTTGTTAAGGCGTAGTTTGCCAGCTCGCTTTTGTTGGTTTGCTCCACGTCTTCGAAGGTACTCGTTTCATCCCAAAGTGCTTTCTTCTTCTTCAATTTATTTTTATTTTTTGATTCTTGCTTTATGTACCTTTTAAGTTTTATTGTGAGAAGTTCAAGTTCATCATCACTTGAACTTTCGCTTGAGTGGTCTTCTTTTGTTCGATGTCTGAAATCCTTCCTGTTCTTTGGAAGGTGGTTCTCAAGTTCTTCACGTGCATTGCACGTCATTTCATAGGTCATCAAAGACTCTACAAGTTCTTCAATTGGTAAATGGTTTAGGTTTTCTTATTCTTGAATAGTCATTACTTTTGATTCCCAAGTTTTAGAAAGTGAGCGTAAAACTTTATTCATAAGTTCAAGATTCGAAAAACATTTGCCAAGAGCTTTTAAACTATTGACGACATCCGTAAAGCGAGTGTACATGTCAATAATAGTCTCGCTCGGCTTCATTTGAAATAGCTTAGAATCATGCATTAAAAAATTAATCTTCGAATTTTTTACTCTATTAGTGCCTTCGTGTGTGATTTCGAGAGTGTGCCAAATATCGAAAGTCGTTTCGCACATAGAAACCTGATTAAACTTAGTTTTATCTAAGGCGCAAAATAAGGCATTCATAGCCTTTGCATTTAGAGAAAAAAATCTTCTTCTCCAAATCATTCCAATGGTTCATTGGAAGAGAAGACCTTTGAAAACCAAATTCGGCTATGTGCCATAAATCGAGATTCAATGAGAGCAAGAAAACTCTCATTCTAGTTTTCCAATAAGTATAGTCTATCCCATTGAAAAAGGGAGGACAAATGAGAGAGTGACCCTTTTGAAAGCCAAAAAGAACCATTTCTCTTTAGGTATTAAACCAAATAAGAAAAATGAGGCTCTGATACCAATTGTTAGGGATAGGGGTCGGTACTAAGAGGGGGGGGTGAATTAGTACAGCGATAAAATCACATCGGTTTCAGAAAATTCTTTTGTATGTTAAAAATTAATTTTGGATACTTAAAAGCGTATGCGAGTGTAGGCGTAATAAAAGCACAGTAAATAGGAGAGGTAGTTTGCTATAAAAGTAAAGTGCTCAAAGGAAACGCAAACCAGATTTTTATAATAGTTTGGTCATCGTGACCTACATCCACTCCACTGATTCCTCTTCCGTCGAGGCCACCGGCATCCACTATCGATCTTCCTTTAATATGCGAAGATCAACCTCCTTCTTACACCCCTCTTCTCCTTTTCATAGGTTTAGGAGACAACCTTTACAAGCACTCACTTCTCCTAAATAGAATTCTAAACTTAGACTAGAGGAGGGGATCTCTCAAGTGATCTCAACAGCATTTTTCCACTTTTAAGCTCTCTGTGCTTGTGTATGTTAATCAGGGATGAGAGGGATATTTATAGGCCTTAAGTTGATTCAAATTTGGAGCCTAAAAACATCTCATCCCGGGTTTCCTAGGTCTCGACGGTACCACCGCCAGTGTAAGTCTGACACTGACACTGCACTGGGTGGTACCACCACTCAGACTAGCGGTACCATTGTCTGTAGCCTCTCAGAGACTATGCCTGGGCAGTACCATCGCCTGACACAATCTCGGAGAGTGTGCCACGACGGTGCCACCTCTTGGGTCACTATTTGGGTCTTTCATTGGGCCCAACATAGTCCTTACATGGGCCCAACTTGCCCCTAATTGGGTTGGCCCAAATTCAATCTCAATTATGTGCTAACTACGAAATCTAAGACATACTTAAACTAAACAAGTCCCTAGGTCTTGGTTTCTTCCGACGAGCCTCCGATGATCTTCCGGCGAACTTCCGACGATCTCCCAGCAATGTTCCAACAGACTTCCAGCAAGCTCCTAGACTTCACGACAATCTTCTTGGCGAGTTCCAATGAGCTTCTTCCAACAAGCTCCTGGACTTCACGACGATCTTCTTGGTGAGTTCCGACGAGCTTCTCTGGCAAGCTCCGAGACTTCTCGACCAATTCCGATAGAACTTCCGACGAACGTCTGGACTTCCGATGAACTCTCAAAGTCCCAACAAAATCGCGTCCTTGACTCCGGGACTTTATTTTGCTTTATGCCTTGCTATCATAGTTAATCCTATACATGTAAAAACACACTTCGATCTAGATAATTAATGCTAAGCATTAATCATGTTGTTCGGTATGTCATTGGTCCCTCGACACTTCGTCCGATTCTTCGGTACATCATCCTCTTTTGCAGCCTATTGCCCAATCGGCCAATTGACTCCGCAACTCTGATATCTTTAGCACAATATCCTCTCTTCTTGGCCCGATGCTCGAATCCATGGCCCAAAGCCTTCTGTCGATGCGTGGACCGATCTTCCAGCTCGATGTCCAATCTTCTGATATGTTTTCCTCCAGCCCAGCATGATTCTTCCTACTTTAATTGTCTCATCCTGATCGAAGTATCCTACGTCACTCAAAACACAGATTAAATCATAAACACTTATCAATTGGTTTCATCATCAAAATCCAAGATTCAACATGATAGAGTTGAGCGAGGTTGGAGAACTTAGCTCAAGCATCACTCCACACCTCGAGTTTGTTTAGGCACCTAGCACACAAGTTCCGACTTTACATAGGTCTGATAGAGTATTCCATCCTCCTTAGAGATATGTGGGACATATTAGACGAGTGGATATTAAGGATATTGATCCTCAAACCTATAAGGAGGCTATTACTATTGAATCTTAGATTTTGTTGATGAAACCAATTGATAGAGTTTATGATTTGATCTACATTTTGAGTGACGCAGAAAGCTTCGATCAGGGATAGACAATTAAAGCAGGAAGAATCATGTTGGGTCGGAGAAAAACATGTCAGAAGATTGGACGTCGCGCCAAAGGATCGGTCGATGTATCGACAAAAGGCTTCAGGCCATAAGTTCAGGCATCATGCCAAGAAGAGGAGATATTGCATCAAGGAAATCAGAGTTGCGGAGGTCAACTGACCGATTGGGCAATAGGCCACAAGAGAGGACAATGCGCCGAAGAATCGAACGAAGCATCAATGAACCAATGACATGTCGGACAACATTTGACGAGCTTAGTAATAATTTTCTAGATCAAAGTGGGTTTTAAGTGTGCAAGATTAATTACGATAGCAAGGCATAAGGCAAAACGAAGTCCCAGAGTCAAGAACGTGATTTCGTTGGGAGTTCTAGAGTTCATCGGAAGTCCGAACGTTCATCGAAAGTTCTACCGGAACTGATCGAGAAGTCTAGGAGTTTGCCAAAGAAGCTCATCAGAACTCGCCAAGAAGATCATCGTGAAGTCTAGGAGCTTACCAGGAGTCCGCTGGAACATTGCTGAGAGATCATCAGAAGTTCACCAAAAGATCGTCGGAAGCTCGCCGGAAGAAACGTAGACTTACGGACTTGTTTAGCTTAGTAAATATCTTAAATTTCGTAGTTAGCACATAATTGGGATTATAATTAGGCCAACCCAATTAAGGCCAGTTGGGCCTATGTATGGACTATGTTAGGCCAAGTGAAAGGCCCAAACAATGACCCAACAGGTGGCACCATCGTGGCATAGTCTCCGAGACTATGTCAGGAGGTGGTACTACCAGACTAGGCGGTGGTACCACCTAGTGTCAGTGTTAGGTGGTGGTACTGCCAGTCTGGGTGGTGGTACCACCTAGACATAGTCTCCCAAGCGATAGTAACACTAGACTGGGCAGTGGTACCGCCTAGTGTCAGTGCTGCAGGCGGTGGTACCACCCAGCACAAGCGGTGGTACCTCCCAACACAAGCGGTGGTACCACCAGGACTTGGGAAACCCGGGATAAGACCTTTTTAGGCTCCAAGTTTGAATCAACTTGAGGCCTATAGATACCCTTCTTATCCCTGGTTAACACACACACAAGCACAAAGAACTTAAAAGTGAGAAAACGTTATAGAAATTACTTGAGAGATCCCCTCCTTTAGCTTAAACTTAGAATTCTGTTTAGAGAGGAGTATGTGCTTGTAAAAGGTTGTCTCCTAAACCTGTGAAAAGGAGAAGAGGGGTGTAAAAAGATAATTGGTCTTTGTTCATTAAAGGAAGACAGATAGTGGATGTCGGTGGCCTCAACGAAGGAAGAAACGGAAGTGGATGTAGGTCACGATGACCGAACCACTATAAACTTGGTTTACATTTCTTTTGAGCAATTTACTTTAATTGTAAACTTCCTTACTTGCTATACTCTTCCGTATGCTTTCAGTTTAAGCATCTTTACGAAACGGGTTTAATCAAAACAAATTTTTTAAACTAATATGATTTTACCGCTGCACTAATTCACCCCCCTCTTAGCGTTGACTCATTCCTAACAGTTAGTATCAGAGCCACGTTATTTCTCATTTGGTTTAACACCCAAGAGAAATGACTCTTTTCGACTTTCAAGAGGGTCACTCTCTCATTCGTCCTCTTATATTCAATGGGACGAACTACACATAATGAAAAACTCAAATGAGAGTTTTCTTGCTTTCTTTAGATTTGAATTTATGGAATATTGTCGAAAGCATTTTTGAAAGGTCTTCTCTTCCAATGAACCATTGGAATGATTTGGAGAAGAAGACTTTTTCTTTAAATGCTAGAGCTATGAATGCTCTATTTTATGCTTTAGATAAAAAGGAATTCAATCGGGTTTCTACTTGTAAAATAGCTTTTGACATTTGGCACACACTTGAAATCACACATACGAAAGCACTAGTAGAGTTAAAGATTCTAAAATTAATTTTTTGATGCATGATTTCGAGTTTTTTCATATGAAACTGAGCGAAACTATTATTGACAGATACACCCGTTTTACGTATGTCATCAATAGTTTAAAAGCACTTGGTAAAAGTTTTTCGAATTTTGAACTTGTTAAAAAAGTTTTACGTTCACTTTGAGATTCTAAAGTAACGACAATACAAGAATCAAAGAACTTGAACCATTTTCCCATTAAAGAACTGATTGGGTCTTTAATGACCTATGAAATGAATTATATGGAATAAAATAAACTTGAGAACAACCTTCTAAAGAACAAGAAGGATTTTACACTTAGAACAAAAGAAGACCACTCGAGCGAAAGCTCAAATGATAGTGAACTTAAACTTCTCACTATAAAATTTAAAAAGTTCATGAAACAAGAATTGAAGCATAAAAATAAACTTAAAAAGAACTTAACTATTTGCTATGAATGCAATAAGAAGGAAGCACTCTGGGATGAATCAAGCTCATCCGAAGATGAGGAGAAAACCAATAAATGTGATATGGTAAATTACGCTTTAACGACTTTCTACAATGAGGAAATCAACATCCCCTTAGTTTACTTTGAAATTACTTGATGTTCTTTATAAGTTATTTTTAATTTAGTTTAGAAAAATTATTTTTTTAAAAAAATACATGTTTAATAATGTAATGAAAATGCTAAAAAATTGGGATCATGCTAGTAATTTTAAAAATGATAATGAAAATTATATGCTTTATAAAGGAATAAAATGTTAGATTTAAATCTAATGATAATCCTATGTATGTTTTTTAAGCAGAAATAATATGTATCTTGATGATTTCCGATTTTGATTGAAAATACTTTATGTCCAATGAAATCATGCTTGATGTCTTAATGAAAATGTTAAGAGGTTTGATATCATGCTTAATGTGAAATTGTCCAATGAAATAATATGTCTCTTGTATTGCCGTTACTTTGAAATTGTACTTAATTTAATATCATGAAATTATGAATCTCATGGATTATGAAAATGATTTGAATTTAATGGGTTTTATCGAAATCATAATCTTGATTTCTCGTGATTTATAACTTGAAATCGTTTATGAATCAAGATCTCTTATTATATATTCGTGTATCTTCTAATTGAGATTTATCCAAATAAATCATGGTTTCTCTCTTGATTTTTCAGAATTCATAACATGAGATTACCTTTGAAGATTATTGATTATTTAATCTCCTAAGATTTCTTTTTGTTATTTGAAGGAGATTTATCAAGATGAATCATTTGCGAATTGATCTTTCTTGATCTTTCATCCTTCATGTCATGTCATGACTTTCATATGATTACCTTTATATTTATGTGATGCTTAGAGCATTGTTGTAAGAAAGAAATAAATTGCACCATTAAAAATTCTTCTTTCTTATTTACAATTACAAAAGGGAGAAAGGAAATCACTTGCATTTAGAAAGATCGATAAATCTCTTTATTTCATTTTGAATCTCTTGAAAGTGACTTTATTGATTTGACAAATTAAATGAGTTGAAAATAATGATGAATATTTTGAAAATAAATTTTTGTATCATGTTTGATGATATTATATTTTGATATTGTGCATGATGAGTTGTAGTGATGATTGATTTATTTTTAGTATCATACATGACGTAAGAATCAAATATAAGGTTTTAAAATTGTACATGTTTTAATTTGAAACTATTATGATGCATAAACATATTGAAAAAAGATTGATACTTTAACTTTGTCATGATTTGAAAATTGATATAAAGGGGAAAAGAATTACAATATTGTATTCTTCCCTTCTTTTTGACAATGACAAAGGGGGAGAAAATTTGCTAACTCAAGATGCAAAAAATTTTCCAACTTTCATGTGTGAAAAACTTACTAGTTTGAACATCATAAACAAAAGCAAACATACTAACTTACACATCTAGCAAAATTTACAAACTTACAAAACTTAAAATTTGCTAGCTTGTATATTTTAAAATGATGCATTGCTATCTTGCATTCTTTTTCAAAAACTTGTTAACCTTCATACTTCAAAAAGAAGTAACATTTGCCAAATTGTTAGCTTCCATGTTGTAAAATGATGTAAAATTTTGTTAGCTGATGATTATGCATGTTGTAAGGTGATGAACAAATTTGCTAGCTATATATTATAAAACTTGTATGATAATAAAACTAGAGATTATGCAATGATTTGAACTTGTATGTCTAAAACACTTGATAATTGAGCTTCTCCTTTTTTTGATGACAAAGGGAGAGAAGTATGACATTATGTGTGATTTTATCATGATATGTTGCTTGGATTTTTGAATTCAAGAGTTCTATGGCATATTGATAGGGGGAGTTAACGTTAACTCCGTCATCAATTGGTTATCATCATAAAAAAGGGGGAGATTATTGAATCTTGGATTTTGATGATGAAACCAATTGATAGAGTTTATGATTTTCTGCGTTTTGAGTGACACAAGAAGCTTTGATTAGGGAGAGACAATTAAAGCAGGAAGAATCATGTTGGGCCGGAGAAAAACATGTTAGAAGATTGGACGTTACGCCGAAGGATCGATCGACGTATCGACAGATGGCTTCAGGCTATGAGTTCAGGCATCGGGCCAAGAAGAGTGGATATCAGAGTTGTGGAGGTCAACTGGCCGATTGAACAATAGGCCACAAGAGAGGATGATGCGCCGAAGAATCAGATGAAGCATCGATGAACCAATGACATATCGCATAACATTTGATTAGCTTAGTAATAATTATCTAGATCAAAGTAGGGTTTAAGTATGCAGGATTAACTACGATAGCAAAGCATAAAGCAAAACGAAGTCTCAGAGTCAAGAACGTAATTTCGTTGGGAGTTTGAAAGTTTATCGGAAGTCTAGACGTTCATCGAAAGTTCTACCAAAATTGATCAAGAAGTCTAGGAGCTTGCCAAAGAAGCTCGTCAAAACTCGCCAAGAAGATCGTCGTGAAGTTAGGAGCTTACTGGGATTCCGCTAGAACATTATCGAGAGATCATCGAAAGTTTGTCGGAAGATCATTGGAAGCTCGCCGGAAGAAACCTAGACTTATGGACTTTTTTAGCTTAGTAAATATCTTAAATTTCATAGTTAGCACATAATTGAGATTGAAATTAGGCCAACCCAATTAGGGGCCAGTTGGGCCCATGTATGGACTGTGTTGGGCCAAGTGAAAGGCTCAAACAATGACCCAACAGGTGGCACCATCGTGGCACAGTCTCCGAGACTATGTTAGGCAGTGGTACCGTCCAGTGTCAGTGTTAGGCGGTGGTACCACTAGTCTGGGTGGTGGTACTACCCAGACAAAGTCTCCCAAGCGGTAGTACCGCCAGACTGGGCAGTGGTACAGCCTAGTGTCAATGCTGTAGACGATGGTACCGCCCAACACAAGTGGTGGTACCGCTAGGACCCATGATAAAACCTTTTTAGGCTCCAAGTTTGAATCAACTTGAGACATATAAATACCCCTCTCATCTCTGGTTAACACACATAACCACAGAGAACTTAAAAGTAAGAAAACGCTATAGAAATTACTTGAGATATCCCCTCCTCTAGCTTAAACTTAGAATTCTATTTAGAGAGGAGTGTGTGCTTGTAAAAGATTGTCTCATAAACCTATAAAAAAAGGAGAAGAGGGATGTAAAAGAGTAGTTGGTCTTTACCTATTGAAGGAAGACTGATAGTGGATGCTGGTGGCCTCAACGAAGGAGGAATCGGGAGTGGATGTAGGTCACGCGATCGAACCACTATAAACTCGGTTTGCATTTCTTTTGAGCAATTTACTTTAACTACAAACTTCCTTACTTGTTATACTCTTCCGCATGCTTTCAATTTAAGCATCTTTACGAAACAGGTTTAATCAAAATGAATTTTTCGAACTGATGTGATTTTATTTCGGCCCCCTCTTAGTGTCGACTTGTTCCTAACAATTACAAGTATAGACTCTAAGAAGTGGCAAGAAACCATGATTTCTGAGATGGATTCCATGTACTCTAACAAGGTTTGGAACCTAGTTGATGCACCCAAGGGTATTGTACCCATCGGTTATAAGTGGATCTTTAAGAAGAAGATCGAAGTAGATGAAAAGGTAGAAACCTATCAAGCAAGGCTAGTGGCTAAGGGGTATCATCAAAGGCAAGGTGTTACGAAACCTTCTCACCCGTAGCTATGCTAAAATCTATCCAAATACTATTGGCTATTGTAGCATACTATGATTATGAGATTTGGCAGATGGACGTGAAGACTACGTTTCTCAATGGCAACCTCGAGGATGAGGTATATATAATACAGCTTGAGAGATTCATGTCTAAGGACTGCCCAAATATGGTGTCCAGGTTGCTTAGGTCTATTTATGGACTAAAGTAAGCTTCCCGAAGTTGGAATAAAGATCTAATGAGGCAATCATATCTTATGACTTCATTAAGAACGAAGATGAGCTTTGTGTATACAAGAAGGTAATTGGGAGCGCTATCACCTTCTTGGTATTATATGTGGATGACATCATGATTATTGGGAATGATGTATGATTACTATCCACAATAAAGGCTTAATTATCTAGATACTTCTCTATGAAAGACTTAAGGGAAGCATCCTATATCTTGGGGATTCGGATCTATAGAGATAGATCCAAGAGGATGCTTGGCTTGTCTCAATCCAGGTACATAGACACTATTGTCAAAAGGTTCGGCATGAAAAATTTCAAGAGAGGTCTCATACCGATGAGACATGAGATATCACTTTCTAGGAGTATTTCCCCAAAGACTCCTAAAAAAAGGGCGAACATGGATAGGATACCCTATGCCTCAACGATAAGGTCTATCATGTATGTCATGCTATGTACCAAGTCTAATATAGCGCATGCTCTGAGTGTCATAAGCAAGTATCAAGAAAATCCAAGCTTGGTGCATTGGAAAGCAAAAGGACTAAGGATCTTTTATTGGTATATAAAGGTAGTAGCCTTAGGTTTGAAGGCTACACAGACTCGAGTTTTTAGTCCGATGTCGATGATAGTAAGTCGAATTTGGGGTATGTGTGCACCCTGAATGGAGGAGTAGTATGCTAGAAGAGTTCCCAACAAAATACTACTACTGACTCGACCACAAAAGTGGAGTACATTGTGTTAGGATCGAGAGCACTAAGAGGGGGGGGTGAATTAGAGCAGCGGATATCTTTTAGCGATTAAAAACAAAAGCTGTGTTCGTTCGATAAAAATCAGTTTTGAAGCAAAAG
Organism: Musa acuminata AAA Group; assembly: GCF_036884655.1. Lineage (NCBI taxonomy): Eukaryota > Viridiplantae > Streptophyta > Magnoliopsida > Zingiberales > Musaceae > Musa > Musa acuminata. Next base: position 3,026,791 of record NC_088336.1, on the reverse strand, counting down.
CCGACTCAAAGATAACTTATGACTAAGTGCAGTTTACGTCTAAACGTAGTTTACGTCTAAACACAATTTACGTTTAAATGCAGTTTGCGTCTAAACGCAGTTTTACGTCTAAACGCAGATTTACGTCTAAACGCAGATTTATGTCTAAACGCAGATTTACGTCCAAACTCAGTTTACGTCTAAAACGCAGTTTTACGTTTAAACGTAGTTTACGTCTAAATACAGTTTTACGTCTAAAACGCAGATTTACGTCTAAACGCAGATTTACGTCTAAACACAGATTTACGTCTAAACGCAGTTTGCGTCTAAGCGCAGTTTGCGTTTAAACACAGTTTGCGTCTAAGCACAGTTTACGTCTAAACGTAGTTTACGTCTAAACGCAGTTTGCGTCTAAACGCAGTTTGCGTCTAAGCGCAGTTTACGTCTAAACGCAGTTTGCGTCTAAACGCAGTTTGCGTCTAAACGCAGATGACAGTTTGTAGTTCTAAATGAAATCAAGACGTAAACGTAAACTGCACAGAACCTTGTTCGTAAAAGCGCAGAAGACAGTTTGCAGTTGTAAATGAAATCAAGACGTGAACGTAAACTGCACAGAACCTTGTCCGTAAAAAAAGCGCAGAAGATAGTTTGCAGTTGTAAGTGAAATCAAGACGTAAATGTAAACTGCACAGAACTCATTCGTAAAAGCGCAGAGAGACAGTTTGTAGTTTGTAGATGGAATCAAGACGTAAACGTAAACTGCACAGAATTCGTTCGTAAAAGCGCAGAGAGCAGTTTGCAGTTTGTAAATGGAATTAAGACGTGAACGTAAACTGCACAGAACTCGTTCGTAAAAGCGTAGAGAGCAGTAGCTATGTAGGAGGTTTGCAGTAATGATAAAGTGCTCAAAATAAATGCAAACCAGAGATTTAGAGTGGTTCGGTCAGTCTTGACCTACTCCACTTTTGGCTTCCTCCACCGATGAGGTTACCGACGTCAACTAGAGGCCTTCCTTCAATAGGCGAAGGCCAACTACCCTCTTACAGATTCACTCCTTTTGACGGGCTTAGGAGACAACCCTTACAGATGTTTTCTCTCCTCTCTTTACAACTCAAACTTGAAGAACAGAAGGAGGAGGAAAACTAGCAGTTTTGAGCTCTAAGAACCACTGAAAAGATCAAGATTTCGGGTAAGTTCTTGCTGTCTCAGTGCTGAATGGGTGGGGTATTTATAGGCCCCAACCCAATTCAAATTTGGAGCTCAAAACGATCAAATCCTGGAATTCCGGGATCAGGCGGTTGCACCTCTTGACTGGAGAGGTTGCACCGCCTGGCAGAGCTCGAAGACCGAGCTCAGGCGGTGCCACCTCTCTGTCAGGGAGGTTGCACCGCCCAGTCTTGCTCGAAGACTGAGCCCCAGGCGGTGCCACCTCCTGGCTGGGGCGGTTGCACCTCCCAGTCTCGCTGGGAGACATAGCCTGGGCGGTGCTACCTCCTGGCTGGGGCGGTGCCACCTCTTTCACTATTTCAGCTCACTTGGTTTGGCTCCAAACTTGGCCCAAACCAGTCCGAACTTGGGCCAAATTGGCCCCTACTTGGGTTATAGGATTAACACCTAATCCTAACCCTAATTAATGTGCTAACTATGATTTTAAAGACATTTTCTAAGCTATTACAAAGTCCGCAAGTCAAGACTTCTTCTGGCGAGCTTCCGGCGGTCTTCCTATGAACTCTCGGAAACCATTCTGCGGACTCCCAGCAAGCTCCTAGACTTCACAATTTGTTCTTAGCGAGTTCCAACGAGCTTCTTCGGCAAGCTCTGATCTTTCTCGGCGAGCTCCGCGAACTCCCAACGAACCTTCCGGCGAGCTTCCGAAAAACCCTTCGGCAAGCTCCCAACTCATTCTCGGCTAGTTCCGGTAGCATTCCCGACGAACCTTCGGACTTCCGTCGAACTCTCGAACTGGCAACAAATCCTTCGCGCTTGACTCCGACACTTTGTTTCGCTTTATGTCTTCATCGTTATCATAGTTAATCCTGCACAATTAAAACAAAACTTCGATCGAGACAATTAATCCTAAGCAATTAACCAAGTTGTCCGGCATGTCATTGGTCCCTCGACGCTTCGTCCGATTCTTCGGCGCATCGTCCTTTCCTGCAGCCTATTGCCCAATCGGCCAGTTGACTCCGCAACTCCGATATCCTTGGCATAATACCCGCTCTTCTTGGCCCGATGCCCGAGTCCACGGCCCGAAGCCTTCTGTCGATACGTCGACCGATCCACCGGCCCGACGTCCAATCTTCTAACATGTTCCTTCGGCATAACATGATTTTCCTGCTTTAATTGTCTCATCCTGATCGAAGCACCCTGCGTCACTCAAAACGCAGATTAAATCATAAACATATATCAAGGAGTTTCATCATCAAAATAAGAGATTCAACAATCTGCCCCTTTTTGATGATGACAACTACTTGATGACGGAGTTAAACTTAACTCCCGAAGTTTAAACAAACTCCCCCTATCAATATACCTTATTGATAGAAACTCTTAGATTCAAAAATCTAAGCAACATGTCATCATAATCGGAGTTAACGTTAACTCCCAGAGTTTAAACAAACTCCCCCTATCAATATGCCATATTGATAGAACCTTGAATTCAAACTGAATTCAAGTCATTGCAATATTCATCATGAATACTTGCAACACGTCAACATGAACATATGCATAAACGTATGCATCACATGTCATGTCATCAACATACTTCTCCCCCTTTGTCATCAACAAAAAGGAGAAGTATCACAATCAAGTGTTTGTGATATTGGTTCAACTCATTGCATGAAAAACATAATATCAAGTTTTATCATCATGCAGTTTTGAAGCCAAAAAAATTAGCAAATGTTACATCATGCTTAGAACATTCAAGCTATCAAGTTTTAGATATGCAAGTTTTACAGTATACAAGATAGCACTTGGTATGAAAAGTAGAGATGTTCAAGATAGCAAGTTCTATATCATGCAAGCTAGCAAATTAGAGATGTTCAAGAAGGCAACTCTTGCTTCTTGAAATATGCAAATTTGTCAAGTTTTGCTAGATGTGCAAGTTAGCATTTTCGCCTTTTGAGATAGGCAAGATAGCACATATGCTTCTTTTGAGATAGCAACTTTTCGCTTCTCTTTAGACTACAAGCTAGCAATTTTTACGATATACAAGTTTCGCAATATACAAGCTAGCAAAAACTTCGAAAGCAAATGCAAGATAACTTTCTTGTGTAGGCTCATGATTATTGCTTCCTATTGTAATGTGCAGGTTGCAAGTCTTGCTTCTTGAGATATTCAAGATAGTGATTTTCAAGAAGACAATTTTTGCTTCTTGAAATAAGCAAGTTAGCAATCAAGTTTTTGCATCTTCTTGACTTGTGCAAGCTAGCTATCTCCCCCTTTGTCATTGTCAAAAAGAAAGGAAGAATACCGTTTTGTAGTTTTTTTTTCTTTTACAACGATTTCAAAATCATGACAAAGGATGAATAATCAAGTTATGAATGTCAAGACAATTTTTCATCATGAATATTTTATCATTGCATTATCATAAGTTGAAGTATTACATGCATAATATCATATCATCATTCATAATTACATTAATGTTTCAATATAGCAATTTCTTCTCAAAATGTGTAACTTAGCACTCATCATGATTTACATCATATGCAATACATCACATCATAATTAGAAAGCACAAGTATTGCATGCATAATTGCAAATCATAAATGTTTCATATCATGATGGTATCAATTTTGTCAAATTATATCCTACCATGCATGATCAATAACTCCTCATTTGTATTTCATGCATTATTTCATTTCATCTCATAAGGAATATCAAGAAAAGTTATTGGATGAGGAGATAAATATTTTATGAATACACGGAATTGTATAAAAATCATATCATAAGTGTTTCGTGTATTCATATTATCACATGAAGCATATTATCATTTTTAAGATTCATAACATGAATAACGTTATTACTATTTCATCAAAATCAATTTCGAGATTCACACAATATCATGAAATCATTAATCTCGATAAGATGGGAAAAGCATTTAACATGATTGATGCATGATTCATATTTAAAGTGTATCTTATGTCGTAAATACGAATCAAGCATTTGTCAAATCTGAAATCATCCTCAAAATTACATTCAATAAATTCATGTATGACAAGCATAGATTTATTGAAAAATCAATAAGATAGAGGATTACATTTCAAGTGTTCATCAATTGTAGCATTTCATCATATGGTAAGATATCAATGCGTAAAACTGTGAAACAAGATTTTGTTTGATATCTTGATACAGGGCATGATGTACACATTTCGAATATTTTAGCAAGTGTAGCATTGCATCACATGGTAAGATATCAGTTCGTATGATGCAAATTTTTTGTTTGATATCTTGATACAGGGCATATAGCAATGATAGCAATCATATATTTCTTGGTGATGCAAGTACGGCCCAATCATAGCATCAGTGATAGCAACCATATTATCATCAGTAATAGCAACCATATCATTATCAGTAATAGCAACCATATCATTTCATATTTTTGCATTTACATTATTAAATTATTAAAAATATAATTTTCAAGAAAATTTAAAGAAAAAGAAAAATGCATCATGAAGAACATCATGTAATTTCGAAGTAAATTAAAGGCATTTTGATTACCTTAGCGTCGAAAGGCGTAGAGGCGTAGTTTGCCACCTCGCCTTTGTTGATTTTCTCCTCGTCTTCGGAGGAGCTCGATTCATCCCAGTTTTTGTTCTTCTTCTTGCGTTCAAAGCAAGTAGTTCCGTTCTTTTTACTTTTTAATTTTTGTTTCATTTGTAGTTGAAGTTCACCATCACTTGAGCTTATGCTCGAGTGGTCTTCAAATGTTCTATGTCCCAAATCCTTCCTGTTCTTTGGAAGGTGGTTCTCAAGTTCTTCACATGCATTGCACGTCATTTCATATGTGATCAATGAACCAATTAGTTCTTCAAGTGGAAATTGGTTCAAGTTTTTCGATTCTTGAATAGCAGTTACTTTTGAATCCCAAGTTTTAGAAAGTGAGCGCAAAACTTTGTTAACGAGTTCAAAATCCGAAAAGCTTTTACCAAGTGATTTTAAACCATTGACGACATCCGTAAAACGGGTGTACATGTCAACAACGGTTTCGCTTGGTTTCATATGAAAAAGCTCGAAATCATGCAGTAAAATATTAACTTTCGAGTCTTTGACTCTACTAGTTCCCTCGTGCGTGATTTCAAGAGCACGCCAAATATCGAAAGCCGTTTTGCACAAAGAAACCCGATTGAACTCATTTTTGTCCAAAGCGCAAAATAAGGCATTTATAGCCTTTGCGTTTAAAGAAAAATACTTCTTCTCTAAATCCGACCATTCGTTCTTCGGTTTAGAGGGAAGTTGAAAACCGTTTTCAACGATATTCCATAAATCCAGATTTAGAGAAATCAAGAAAACTCTCATTCGAGTTTTCCAATAAGTGTAGTCCAATCCGTTAAAGAACGGTGGACGAAAGACCGAAAAGCCCTCTTGAAGAGCCATTTCTCTCGGGTGTAAATCCGAAATGAGAAATACCCCGCTTTGATACCAATTGTTAGGATCGAGAGCACTAAGAGGGGGGGGTGAATTAGTGCAGCGGATATCTTTTAGCGATTAAAAACAAAAGATGCGTTCGTTCGATAAAAATCAGTTTTGAAGCAAAAGCCGACTCAAAGATAACTTATGACTAAGTGCAGTTTACGTCTAAACGTAGTTTACGTCTAAACACAATTTACGTTTAAATGCAGTTTGCGTCTAAACGCAGTTTTACGTCTAAACGTAGATTTACGTCTAAACGCAGATTTACGTCTAAACGCAGATTTACGTCCAAACTCAGTTTACATCTAAAACGTAGTTTTACGTTTAAACGTAGTTTACGTCTAAACGCAGTTTTACGTCTAAAACGCAGATTTACGTCTAAACGCAGATTTACGTCTAAACGCAGATTTACGTCTAAACGCAGTTTGCGTCTAAGCGCAGTTTGCGTTTAAACACAGTTTGCGTCTAAGCGCAGTTTACGTCTAAACGCAGTTTACGTCTAAACGCAGTTTGCATCTAAACGCAGTTTACGTCTAAGCGCAGTTTACGTCTAAACGCAGTTTGCGTCTAAACGCAGTTTGCGTCTAAACGCAGATGACAGTTTGTAGTTCTAAATAAAATCAAGACGTAAATGTAAACTACACAGAACCTTGTTCGTAAAAGCGCAGAAGACAGTTTGCAGTTGTAAATGAAATCAAGACGTGAACGTAAACTGCACAGAACCTTGTCCGTAAAAAAAGCGCAGAAGATAGTTTGCAGTTGTAAGTGAAATCAAGACGTAAATGTAAACTGCACAGAACTCATTCGTAAAAGCGCAGAGAGACAGTTTGTAGTTTGTAGATGGAATCAAGACGTAAACGTAAACTGCACAGAATTCGTTCGTAAAAGCGCAGAGAGCAGTTTGCAGTTTGTAAATGGAATTAAGACGTGAACGTAAACTGCACAGAACTCGTTCGTAAAAGCGTAGAGAGCAGTAGCTATGTAGGAGGTTTGCAGTAATGATAAAGTGCTCAAAATAAACGCAAACCAGAGATTTAAAGTGGTTCGGTCAGTCTTGACCTACTCCACTTTTGGCTTCCTCCACCGATGAGGTTACCGACGTCAACTAGAGGCCTTCCTTCAATAGGCGAAGGCCAACTACCCTCTTACAGATTCACTCCTTTTGACGGGCTTAGGAGACAACCCTTACAGATGTTTTCTCTCCTCTCTTTACAACTCAAACTTGAAGAACAGAAGGAGGAGGAAAACTAGCAGTTTTGAGCTCTAAGAACCACTGAAAAGATCAAGATTTCGGGTAAGTTCTTGCTGTCTCAGTGCTGAATGGGTGGGGTATTTATAGGCCCCAAACCAATTCAAATTTGGAGCTCAAAACGATCAAATCCCGGAATTCCGGGATCAGGCGGTTGCACCTCTTGACTGGAGAGGTTGCACCGCCTGGCAGAGCTCGAAGACCGAGCTCAGGCGGTGCCACCTCTCTGTCAGGGAGGTTGCACCGCCCAGTCTTGCTCGAAGACTGAGCCCCAAGCGGTGCCACCTCCTGGCTGGGGCGGTTGCACCTCCCAGTCTCGCTGGGAGACATAGCCTGGGCGGTGCTACCTCCTGGCTGGGGCGGTGCCACCTCTTTCACTATTTCAGCTCACTTGGTTTGGCTCCAAACTTGGCCCAAACCAGTCCGAACTTAGGCCAAATTGGCCCCTACTTGGGTTATAGGATTAACACCTAATCCTAACCCTAATTAATGTGCTAACTATGATTTTAAAGACATTTTCTAAGCTATTACAAAGTCCGCAAGTCAAGACTTCTTCTGGCGAGCTTCCGGCAAACTTCCGGCGGTCTTCCGATGAACTCTCGGAAACCATTCTGCGGACTCCCGGCAAGCTCCTAGACTTCACGATTTGTTCTTAGCGAGTTCCAACGAGCTTCTTCGGCAAGCTCCGATCTTTCTCGGCGAGCTCCGCGAACTCCCAACGAACCTTCCGGCGAGCTTCCGAAAAACCCTTCGGCAAGCTCCCAACTCATTCTCGGCTAGTTCCGGTAGCATTCCCGACGAACCTTCGGACTTCCGTCGAACTCTCGAACTGGCAACAAATCCTTCGCGCTTGACTCCGACACTTTGTTTCGCTTTATGTCTTCATCGTTATCATAGTTAATCTTGCACAATTAAAACAAAACTTCGATCGAGACAATTAATCCTAAGCAATTAACCAAGTTGACCGGCATGTCATTGGTCCCTCGACGCTTCGTCCGATTCTTCGGCGCATCGTCCTTTCCTGCAGCCTATTGCCCAATCGGCCAGTTGACTCCGCAACTCTGATATCCTTGGCACAATACCCGCTCTTCTTGGCCCGATGCCCGAGTCCACGGCCCGAAGCCTTCTGTCGATACGTCGACCGATCCACCGGCCCGACGTCCAATCTTCTGACATGTTCCTTCGGCACAACATGATTTTCCTGCTTTAATTGTCTCATCCTGATCGAAGCACCCTGCGTCACTCAAAACGCAGATTAAATCATAAACATATATCAAGATGTTTCATCATCAAAATACGAGATTCAATACATTGCTGTAGTAGAGGTAGTAAAGGAGGGGGTCTGGATGAAGAAGGTCATCATATATTTAAGAGTTATGCCAGGTAGCGAGGAGCTGATTCCCTTATATTACAATAATAATGGGGCGATTGCTCAAGCAAAGGAACCTAGGTCTTATCAGAAGTCTAAGCATATTCTAAGAAGGTTCCACCTAATTAGAGAGATTGTGACCCGAGGAAATATAGTAGTGGAAAGAGTTCCATCCGAAGATAAAATTATAGATCTATTAACAAAGCCATTGTCTCATATTGTCTTTGAGCATCATATGGGCCTGATGGGGATTAGACACAAAGTTAATTGACTTTAGGTTAAGTGGGAGATTGCTAGTCATAGGTGCCCTACAAGCTAATCAAACGAGTGATAGCACATGTGATTTGACACACAGACTTTTTGCTTATTATTATTTAATATTTTATTATTTTATATTACTTATTGTATGAATATATTATGATATCCATGGATCTGTGCAATGAAAATTGGATCATGATGAGATTACAATAATGAGATCAATTCGTCTTTAAATATAAATCCTAAATAATCTCGATCATAGGTTACTCAAGAGGGATATCAAGATAACGAGATAGACTAGTTGTTAGGATCGGAGCAGCACTAAGAGTGCAGCGGATTAAAACTTCGGTTTTGATAAATCTTTCGTACGATGAAACGCAATATCAATGGAAACCGATTTTAGAAGCTTGATAACTTAGAAACGTATGGAAGCGTAGTAACTAAGTAGAGAAGTTTGCAGTATGTAAATGGCAAGAGAAGGATGCAAACCAGATAACGCAGATTTTACAGTGGTTCGGTCAAATGACCTACATCCACTTGCGAGGCCCCTCTTTGATGAGGCTCCCACCTTCCACTAGCAAATCTCTTGAAATGGAAGGGCAAATACCTCTCTTACAACCTTTTACAAGCAGTTCAACCTCTTACAAATTTTCAGTAAGAAAGAAGGAGAACTCTCTAGCAAATTGAAAACAAGAAAGGCAAAGACTCTTCTAAGACTTTTCTCTCAATCACTTGCTGCTCAAAAAGTTGTCTTCTCAACTGAGACTTGAGGGGTATTTATAGGCCTCAAGAGGATTCAAATTTGGGCTCCAAAAATTTGAATTCTCTTATGTTCCCGATGCTGGCGGTGCCACCGCCCAGCCCAGGAGGTGTCACCGCCCAGCTCTCGGGTGCTGGGCGGTGCCACCGCCCAATTCTGCTCACTGGTTGGGCTCCAAACTTGGCCCAAACCAGTCCGAACTCGGGCCCAATTGGCCCCTACTTGGGTTATAGGATTAACACCTAATCCTAACCCTAATTAACATGCTAACTACGAATTTAAAGATATTTTCTAAGCTATTACAAAGTCCGTAAGTCAAGACTTCTTCCGGTGAGCTTTCGGCGAACTTCCGACGGTCTTCCGATAAACTCTCGGAAACCATTCTGTGGACTCCCGGCAAGCTCCTAGACTTCACGATTTGATCTTGGTGAGTTCCAACGAGCTTCTTTGGTAAGCTCCGATCTTTCTCGGTGAGCTGCGCGAACTTCCAACGAACCTTCCGGCGAGGTTCCGAAAAACCCTTCGGCAAGCTCCCTACTCATTCTCGGCTAGTCCCGGTAGCATTCCCGACGAACCTTCGGACTTCTGTCGAACTCTCGAACTCCCAACGAATCCTTCGCGCTTGACTCCAGCACTTTGTTTCGCTTTATGTCTTCATCGTTATCGTAGTTAATCCTGCACACACAAACCAAAACTCTACTCCGATCTAGACAATTATTACAACGCGAATTGACATTCTATTGCCCGGCATGTCATTGGTTGGTGCTTCGTCTGATTCTTTGGTGCATCATCCTCTCTTGCGGCTGGTTGCCCAATCGGTGGTTGACCTCCGCAATCCCGATATCCTTGGCGCAATTTCGCTCTCCTTGGCCCGATGCCCGACGTCCGAAGCATTCAGCCATCCAATATCCTGACGTGATCTCTTCCGGCGCAACGTCAATTCCTCCTGCGTCAACTATCTAATCCTGATCGTGTAGACCTGCATCACTCAAAATGCAGTTTAAATTATAAACACATATCAAGTGGTTTCATCATCAAAATACGAGATTCAACACTAGTGTGTTGTATACCCATCCATATGATGGATGCAGTTGGTCTCATAGTTGCTTGTGTGGGGACACTAAGGATATAGTGCAGGTGCTTATTGGAGAATGAGTTCATTGATTGATTTGCTTACGGAATATTTAATGGTTGATGATGCCTTATTGTTAAATAGTGATTCTGTCATCCCAGTGGTGTATATGGTCCTTAGAGTTGAGACACCAAGGATGTACTATATGAAGACTCCACTCTTTGATACCAGACTTATAGGTCTGGAGGTTCTAGATATAGCACAACCGGTTATCAGGAGTGGTAGCCAACCTTATGAGGGCTATTGAGTATCGATAGAGGATCATCCATTCTTGATGTTATGAAAGAAATATCTCATATGTTCTTGCTAAGACAAATCCTTGGTTATGGTCATTCAGATTGAGAGAGAAATAGTTCTCTGGGAGAATCCGATTAGAGTAAGACTCATGTAGAAACTGTATGAACTTAACAACACCATGCTCGGTATACAGTCTATGGGTTATTAGATAGATGATGGATTATAAGTATATGGTAATTGAGGATAGATAGGTACAAAGGATTGGATTTCACTATATCGATTAGGGACTGCGGCGTAGTGGCCTAGTACATCCACAATCGATGAGTTGAGTAAATTATTATGAAGATAAAAATTTACCGAACCAGAATGAGTTCTAATAAGTATGACTCATGGCCAACTCAATATTGGGCCTAGAGGGTCACACACATATAGTAGGCGTTAGATGAGATCCAATAAGAGCTAATAAGAGATTATTAGGTAGAGACCCACTAATCTAAGAGGCTTGGGTAGTTAGATGGAGATCCAGTATCCAATATGGTAGGATCCATTAGGGTTAAGTTGACAAGGGGCCTCTATAAATAGGAGATAACCAAAGACCGATAGACTAGAGGTTCTTTTTGGCTACCTCCTCCTATTCTCCTCTCTCCCTCTCCTCCTTATATTGTAGCCCCTATTTAGAGTGTATGAACAGCAAGAAGGGGTAGCCCTTTCTTGATTGCATGGTGCGCGCGAGGAAGAGTTTTGGGCAACGATTTGAGGAGCATCTTCGCGGCCCCTACCGTGAGGATCACTGCTAGAGAGGAGGATATTTGACCTCCTTCATCCTCTCCCATAGATCTACAAGTTTTCAAGATGATTATATACTGAATCAAGAAGCACATTGGAAGCTTTAAAATCACGATAAATGACTTTCGCCTTGTCGCTATGAAGAAAAGCGAGTCCTTTAGCAGCTCCGAGCGCAATCTTCATTCGGAGATTCCAAGAGAGTGCCTGATAGTATGAACTCCCTGCATCACCATCAAAATAGACAATCTTCAATAGGCATGAAGAATGCTTCTAGTATAATGAATATCAAATGCAGGGTGTGTAGACCACCACAGATAACTTACTCCTGAAGAGATGATTCTCCAAGCTTCCGCGAGGCATAAACTCATACACAAGAAGCCTTTGTTCATCCTCCAGGCAGTATCCGATAAGTTGATTAATTAGTGAATTCATTCTCCAATGAGCACATGCACTGTAGCTCTAGTGTCCCCACATGAGCAACTATGAGACTAGTTGTCTCCATCATATGGACAAGTATACAACATACTAGTTTATCCGATTATCTCGATATCCCTCTCGAGTAACCTATGACTGGGATTATTTATGATTTATGTTTAATGACGAATCGATCTCATTATCATGATTTCATCATGATCCGATTTCATTGCACAGATCCATGAATATCACAATATATTCATGCAACAAGTAATATAAAGTGATAAAATATCAAATAATAATAATAAGCAAAAAGACTGCGTGTTAAGTCACACATGCCATTACTCACATGATTAGCTTGTAGGGTATATATGACTAGCAGAAATGATAGTCGAGTGAATAACATAGTAGAAGAGGTGGCACATACGATGGTGGTTATCAACAAGGGTTGTGATAGACGATAATTAGTGGTTGATGTTATTACTCTTTTTGGTTGTGGTAGTAGCGATGCTACGATAGTAATGGTGCTACTATGATGATTGAAAGTGAAGGAGAAGGATGGTGGTCACATGGACAAAGGAAATAAGAAATATGGTAGAGTCTCTCACTCGTAAGGACTCTCTTATCATTTATGCACGGTTCTTGGTAGCTACATGCTTTCAATTCTTTATTTATTTATTTTTTTAAGATATAAGAGGTAGCTATAAGCTCTCAATTCTTTATTAATTTAATTTTTTTAAGATATAAGATTTATAAAGATAAATATCTGTGTACGAATATGATAGGTCTAATTTTACAAGAGTTATGTGTAGAAAATCATAGCATGAAAATATGTATCCCCCGTTAAATTATTTTATTGTCATATATTTCCTTCTACCACAGAAGGAAGATTCATAAGATACATAATGTTTCAATGGAGGATTAGAGATTTATAAGATAATATATGTTTCCATTTTAAGATTATCTATCGTATGCATCTTAAGAATATACATGACATTCATTTTGATAATCCCATACAAACTTAAGCCCAGATTTTAATATAAGTGTATCTTATTTTTAAATTCTATTATAATTTAATAAAAAACATATAAGATGAATCGTTCATGAGTATTTATCCCCATATGACTTTGATATAATGATGTGGAAATTTTTTATTCTCTTGCATCGCGATAATAGTACGACGATGTTCTGATCCCATCGTCTAAGAACGCAAATCTGGGTTGATCCAAGAGAAATGATCGACGGGCAATAAATAAAGCATGTTTCATTCTTCTATTCTGGCGTGGACGCCACCGTGTTGGCTGGATAAGTGCTGGAGCTTGTTCGTCAGAAACAGCAGGATCTGCCGATGACAGCAGATCCGGGATCCGACACAATATAATGTGGTCGGTTGCGCCTCGTCGGTTTTTTATTCCAACTCTCCCACCCATGACGGTAAACCAAATGTAATAAATTGTTCTACAGTAGCGTGTTTTATTCAATTCCAGACTGATCTCATTTATTCACAGGAGTGGACCAGTTCGCTGCAGTCAAATACTCCAAAAACCGGCGAAAAAAAAGTAGCTCGTAAGAACCTCTGCCGCCGCGATGAGTACCATGAAGTTTTGCCGAGAATGGTAAACCCTCGCCGAGAAGAACTCCATCATGCCTGCCTTTTTCACCCTGCTAATAGGTATTCCTCCTCTGGATTGGTACAGCAACAACATACTGTACCCTAAGGAAGACAGGGAGCAGAAGATCCTCCTCTATGCGTGCCGCAACTGCGATCACCAGGTTCCCTTCCCACCTCCCAAACTTTCTTTCCCTGTTTGGTCTCTTGTCTCGGTCTTTCTAGCGGAGAATGCGGGAGCTTGAGGTAAACAAAAGGATTAGTCCTTTTATTGAGCTCGGAACAAACTGTGAGTCATCCATTTAAGGCGGGTTTGTCTTCGTTTTCCTCGTCTCTTTTCTGCTTGGCTGGTGATGATTCACTGCTTTGTTCTCTAAGAGATTCATTTATCTATTTCTGGAGAGGTGCCTGCAGATTGATTGAATTGATTAAAGCCATGCCTAATGTGACACCAGATACTAACGGGAACCTTATAGTGATTTTTCGCTGCCAATAACAATTTTTCTGAGGTGCTTACATCTCAATTTTCAGTGACATCTGGATTATTTGTGCTAGTTGCAAATGTAAGTTCGTCCAAATTTTGCCGTAGTAACCTGTTGTAAAATGTGGGCACGATCTTGGAAGATAGATGATGGTGCTTTATTTGAGGAATGGTTTGGTACTATTACAAGACGATAAAGGTAATTGTGCAAATCTTCAAATTTAGTGTCTGTCTTGCACAAGTTATATCAACCGAGTTGGAAGCCTTGACTGTGCAGCTTGTGAGGCATCATGTGTTGATTATAGATCCATGTGGCTGCATCATTTTTGTTCTCGAGCTGTTTGAGTGTGTTCTTAACTACTGCATAATTTAGGGTGAAGGTATAAGGGGGAGAGTACAGTTAGTTTTATTCTTCTTCATGTAATCCATATAATCTCAATAACTTTTACCTTCTTGCTGCTGTGTTGACATGAGTTTAAACAACGATTCTAATGCAATTTCCCAACTGGTGGGTATAAAATAATTCCAAAGTAACTGAGCTATGAGGAATAGTTATTAGAATAAATTGTACATTAACCCCACCAACCATCAGTGCACTGAATTACTGGTTAGACAGATGGATCAATTGGTTTGATAATAAATTTAATAAAATATGCTACAAAAGCATGTAGTAATAGTTTTTGTTGTTTCTTTATTTTATTTTTCTTCTTTCTTTTTCTCCTCCATCCTCTCTCTGTTCTCCTCCTCTTCCTTTTGCTCTTATCTGCCCTTCTCCTCTGCCATCTTTTCCTTTCTGTCCTCTTCTCTTCCTTTTCCCTCTCTTTTTCCTACTTTCTTTCCTTCTCGCATTTCTCCTTCTTTCTTTCCATTTTTTCCTTCCTTTCCTTTCCTCCTCCTCCTCCTCCTCCCCTCTACTTTTATTTCCCTTGATTCCCTTCTTCCTCATTTATCTTTTCCTTCTCCTCAACTCCTTGGTTACGACAATTAGGGACTGATTAAGATGGGAGGACTTATTAAATGTCACAGAAATTTTTTGAATGTGGGTACTGATATTACTCAGTTGCACCTACTAGGATTCCATTTGATTCAGACAAAAAAGGTATTGCTTACTTCTCATATTGAAAAACCCATTCAGTTTTGCTTACTTGATCAGTTCTTGTGGTTTATTGAAGAACCATGTAAGTTGGCTGGTCTATCCCAATTCCCGGAGTCCAAAAAATTCCAATCTTTTAATAGAATTAGATCATTTCTTTGAGCTAGTTCATAGTTTCCATGATCAAACCTATGAATCTCGGTCCTATTCTAATAACTGTGCTATAAGATATGATTGAAGTAACCTTTTCTTTTGGAATTGTGTCCCTTGATGGGTTTATTTAAGCTTTGGAAGCATCATTTCTATAACTAGTTAAAGAATTCTTGTTTAATTCATTTTCTTGGTTAAGTTATATGCCATTCAAGATTAGGTAAATTTGATATTGCACCTCAGTAGGACATAGTCATCATTAATGATCAATTCCTATAATTTCGCTCTTCGATTCATGAATTGGTTTTACACATTTTGTAGTAAAAAATTGTTTTAAAGAATTTCATGTATGAGATAGAGATAGAGATAGATTATTGATTAGTTCCACATTGTTGAGGAATTAAGGTGTCATGCTGTATATTCTGAAATTAGCTTGCAACTTAAACAACTTATGCTATTGGATTGTAAAGTTGTACAATCACCATGCATGATAGCCTTGACCAGATTCACTCATATTTAACATAATTTAAAAAATCAAATATGCCAAGTGTTAACGCAAAAATCAAGTGATATTTTTAAGTCGAGTAAAGACGGATAGATGCACAAGTGAACTACCCCATAATGGGGAGATATGAGGAAGGCATGAGCAAACCTAGGGAGAAGATTCATACAGGTACTGGTAATAATATCAAACTACATAAGAAAAAGGAGATGTTGAAAGAAAAATTCATGATATGACTAGATTTGACGTCAAATTAGAAGTCAACACGTGACATCCAATCAAATCACGTGCAGGGCCATGGGAGACCAGCTAGCATGGTGATGATGTGGAGCCACCTCATCCTACCCAAATAGCATGGTAATGATGTCACACCACCTAAGCGTGCCCTTTCAACGTGACATCTAAATGAAATATACCCCACTGATACCCTAGCTTAGGCTTATGCAAGGAGAGTCTTTCTAAGTATGCACTAACCTCTATATTCTCTGAATTAGACTCATTACTTTTAGCTCTTTATTGACTTAAGCATGAGAAGAGCCCTGTTGGACATGCCTTTGGATCATTTTTGCTATTTCCTCCTATTTGGGAGGAGTCTGCTCTTAAAGAGAAGAGACGAGACGAGAAGGAACAATCTGCCCAGACCTTCTCAAGGGGCATCTGATTTTCTGATGTGATCGCATTTGGAAAACAGATCAGTTTGGGTCAATTCCACCACGTGGAATTCACAACCAATTCTGACACTAACAATTCATATAATATTCACGATAAAGATATAAATTGCTGGAGGTTGGTCCCACATTGCTAAGGAATTTAAAGTTGAGCCATATATATTGGAGTTGGTTCGTAACCACTATGCATGATAGCCTTGACAAACCTGACTTGGCCTCAAATTGAAAAGAAAATTCTAACAAAAATGTGTATGAGATTTGATGAAAAGTTGCTTTTTGGTAATGTGGGGTGTGGGATATTTTATTTTGCATTTTGGGTTGGATTTTGAGAATCTCATACATTAAATTAATTTTTCTTTCATAAAACTTAAGAACAAGCTAAATCTCTTTGAGCAAGCAAGTCCATGTCGGACACTGACTCCGAGATTGCATTTTACATTTTAATATTTTGTAACCAACTTCTGAATAAAGACCTTGATGTGCATCATAATAACTTCAAGAATACAATTTTGTTGCCCATATTTACAAATTATGGAGTCTATAATGGGATTCACAAGGTACCATGACTTTTATATTTGATCTATTAAATATTTTTTCTCTGTTCTTCTATAACATGTGTTCCTTGGGACACTTATGCTTATTGTCATGTTATTCTCATATAGCATATTTCTTGTTTATCCGGTCATCAGTTTTTTGAAATATATTCAATGTAACAATGTCTTGAGAGTTGTTGGGCTCTTATTCAGGAGGTTGCTGACAACAACTGTGTATATAGAAATGAGATACATCACTCGGTTGGTGAACGTACACAAGTTTTACAAGATGTTGCTGCTGATCCTACTCTTCCTCGTACAAAGTCTGTCAGGTGTGCTGTGTGCGGTCATCCAGAAGCTGTTTTCTTTCAGGTATGGACTCCTTTGTCTTGGATGGTGCTGAAAATTCATCTTCTTGGATTTCATGGCTTGTATGCTGCATACACATCTATGTTAAGGTTGCATTGACTTGTCATTTGTTCCATCCTTGGTATCATGCAAAGAAAGTTCCGATTTAAGTTTTGCTATCGAAGATGATTGGTGTTTATATTTAGAATTAACCAAGTTTTGATTTATGTTTAGTCGCTAAAGATGGAAAAATTATTTTTATAAACTATTTAATGAATATTCTACACATGACTTAGATTTAACGATAAATAATGGTGGTAGATTTAATAATTATAGATTTATTCATAAAATTAGCTACTGAAGTAAAAGACACATTAATAAAGATAAAAATAATTGAGAGTGTGGGGCATCATGGTATCTCTATTGAGATTTGGAAAAGTTTAGGAGATAAGGGAGTAGTTTGGTTAACTAGTTTATTTAACAAAATCATAAGATTTGGAAGGATGCCTAATTAATGGAAGGATGCCTCGTGGGTCCCGCTATCGCTTCCATGCTCCCGCTACGTCTCCTCATGTAATTACAACATAATTACAAGCACGTATGCCCCACAATAAATAAGAAAAAAATTGGAGACTCGCAGGCCCCAATAATAATAATAATCACATCACATACATCACATCACACGTCCATGATCATTCGTCCACGTCTTACATTACATGTGCACATCATTATAGAGGACTACTAGATAAATAATAATATTTAATTAAACATTTTAATTAACTAAAATTTTTCTGAAATTCGAGACATATAGGAAATTTTTTGAATTGAGGGGTATTTAGGTAATTTGGACAGAAAGGACAAACTAAAATTTCTCAAATTCTAAAGGGGTAAAATTAACCGTTTGCCCCAAAATGCCCTAATCCCCTTCCTTCTTTGTTGCCCGAGGGGGTGGGGGCAGTGCCCGCAGGCGCCAATGTGGGCGATCGCCGCGAGCGAGCCCCGCCTCTCGCAGGCGCTGGCCGCCCTTGCAGGCAGGTTGCCCATAGGTCGCCTGCACGCAGGCGGCCAAGGCTGCAAACAGCCTTTGGCCACTTATGCGAGAGCTGTTAGGATTAAGAGCGACACTAAGAGAGGAGGTGAGTTAGTGCAGCGAAAAAATTTTTCGATTTCAAAGGACTAGTTTCGATTAAAAACTGATTCCGACGAAAATGGTTTTGATTCAATCCGTTTCGGAGAGAATTTGAACTTGAAAGCTTTCGTAAAAGTGCAAGAGAAGATTAAGGAGATTTGCAGTAATGTAAATTGCACAAATGAAAAGTGTCGGTTTCGTAAAGTCTTCGTACGATTAAAGCCGATCTCGGAAGGTGTTTACTTGAAAGCGTATGTAGGCGTAGTAAAAGCACAGTAAGGAGGAGAGGCAGTTTGCTATAGAAGTAAATTGCTCAAAGTAAAAGCAAACCGAGTTTTAGAGTTGTTCGGTCAATGTGACCTACATCCACTTTCGGATTCCTCCTCTGACGAGGTCACCGATGTCCACTAAAGGCCTTCCTTCAATAGGTGAAGATCGAACACCTCTTTACAGCGCTTTCTCCTTTTCTCAGGTTTAGGAGATAACTCTTACAAGTCTCACTCCTCTTTCTTGGATGGTTACAAGGCAAAGAGATGAAGGAGGAGAACTCTAATTTTTACAACACTTTTATGACTCAAGACTTCAAGATTAAACCAATACTTTCGTGCCCTTTCATGCAGAAAAGGGTGGGGTTTTTATAGGCCCTAATGACTTCAAAATTGGAGCCAAAAAGTGTCTTATCCCAGATTTCCGGGGTACTGGCGGTACCACCACCATTATTGGGCGGTACTATCGCCTGTACTCTGATACTGGGCGGTACCACCGCCTGACAGGGGTGGTACCACCGTTGGCAACAATAACTGCTGGCGGGACCACCGCTGGCAACAATAACTGCTGACGGTACCACCGCCCAGAAATCCAAGGTCATTGCCTTCTAGGTAGTGCCATCGCCGGCCATGTTTTCAGGGGCTGAATTGGGTGCTCAATTCGGCCCAATTCAGCCCTATTAAGGGCCCAGTTGGCCCCTAATTAAGTTAGTGGGATTACCTCCTAATCCTAACTTAATTTACGCTCTAACTACGATAACTAAGACATGATTACAGTGCTGCTTGTTCCGGTGCGTCAATTGCTCTTCCGGCGAGCTTTCGGCGTACTTCCGGCGAACATCCGACGAACTCTCGGTAATATTCCGGTGGACTCCCGGCAAGCTCCTGGACTTTACGACGATCTTCTTGGCGAGTTCTGATGAGCTTCTTTGGCAAGCTCCTGGACTTCTCGGTTGGTTCCGGCAGAACTTCCGACGAACGTCCGGACTTCCGTCGAACTCTCGAACTCTCGAACTCCCAATGAGATCTCGATCTTGGCTCTAGCACAACACCTGCTTGATGTATTACTGCTATTGTAGTTAATCCTGCACACTTTTCTCAATATATAGATTAGATTAAACAAATTACAATTGATTTCATCATCAAAATATAAGATTCAACAATCTTTCCCTTTTTGATGATGACAATCAATTGATGACGGAGTTAACCTTAACTCCCTTTATCTATATGTCATATCTGAGAAAAGACATTCTTGAATTCAAGGCCTTTGAATTCAAGAAATAAACAGATAAGATAAGTTCATTAAACTTATCAACATACACATCATGATTCCTATCATGATCTATCATTCTCAAAATACGATGTCAAGTATTTATCAAAATGATGTCAAGGCATGACATCAATTTTCAAGTATGATGTTTCAAATATGAAAGATGACACTGATAGCAATTCATCATTCTATGGCAAGATATCAATTACAAAATAACAAGTTAAACCCTAGATATCTTATCATAATGAAAGAAATTTATCAAGCAAACATTTCAAGTATATACGATGAAATACATTACATACATTTGTCATCAATTTATCACATTTTGGTGTTATTTCTCCTCCTTTGTCATCAACAAAAAGAAGAACAATTCAACAATGGAAGTGTGGTAAAAAAATCAAGCAAGTTTCACACTCAAAAGTTCTCATCATTAAATGTTATCAACATTAAAACAATAGATTCCAACAATTTCTCCCCTTTTGTCATTACATTTTGCATGAAGAAGAGGAAAGAAGGTAAGGAGAGAATCCATTATGAACTAAATTTGTGAAATGATTTGAATCAAGTCAAAAATGATAAATAAGTTTTCGTTAAAACATGCTTTCATTTTGACAAAGAGAAGGGATTCATGAAACAGATCGAGATATCCATATGAAATCAAATCCCTACGAAAATTATCACACACATGCTTTCATTATCACACACGAAAATTCATCTTGCAAGGATTAATATATCCATTGGAATTCCTTCAATTATTCATGGGAGAATAATATCACATGAAGGAGAAATTCAAAAATAAAACTTCACAGTGAGAAGAGCATTACATCAAATCTATTTCTCATTAAAAATTCATAAGAGTGAAATCCGTGAGAGATGCATTTGTCAATGACTTCCATGAATCAAACATCAACACTTCATGCATTTATAAAAGGTTTTGTCATAATCTTTCATCACCATTTGCATAAGGTAATATCATTAGTGCTTGTAGCACTCAAAAATTAAGAATCCGATATTGTATCATGTATGATTAAAACTTCTTAATATTCAATAGAGATCATAATCATCATAGAAATTTCTAGCATCAAAGTAAACATGATATTGCATTATTGTATGATAACATGCTCATCATTTAAAGAGATCACAACATCTTAAGTTTACAACATCAAAGCACATAAATTTTCAACATCAAAGCAAACACAACATCAAGGTAAATAATTTTCAGCATCATAAGAGGAAAAGATTTAAGTGAGTGATCCAAATAAACAAGAAAGTCCGAAAACGAAATTTGACAAATTCATGCATTCGGACAAATTAACATTCCTAATTCTCTTCTAATAAAATCAAATTGTTCTTCACTTAAGGGCTTTGTAAAAATATCGGCTAATTGATGTTTCGTATCAATAAACTCTAAGATTACATCATGATTATTGACATTATCTTGTATAAAGTGATGCCTAATATCAATATATTTAGTTCTAGAATATTGAATGAGATTTTTTGTTAAACATATTGCACTTGTGTTATCACATTTTATGGGAATGCTTTTAAGATGAATCTTATAATCTTCTGAAGTGTTTTTCATCCACACAACTTGTGTATAACATGCACTTGCTGCAATGTACTCAGCTTCGGTTGTAGATAGTACAACTGAATTTTGTATATTGGAAGACCAATAAACAAGTGCGT
Organism: Musa acuminata AAA Group; assembly: GCF_036884655.1. NCBI lineage: Eukaryota > Viridiplantae > Streptophyta > Magnoliopsida > Zingiberales > Musaceae > Musa > Musa acuminata. The sequence goes on along the minus strand of NC_088336.1, from coordinate 3,005,244 downwards.
GTCCTAAAAATTGACATGTTCCGGATGTGCTTTTTCTATTTAATCTACATCCAGCAAAATCCGCATCAGCATAAGCAATTAGTTCAAAGTTCTTGGATTTTGGATACCATAATCCTAGATTTGTGGTTCTTTTAAGATATCTAAGTATTCTCTTAACTACTTTAAGATGAGATATCTTAGGATTAGATTGAAACCTAACACAAAGTCCTACACTAAACATTATATCCGGTCTAATTGCGGTGAGGTAAAGTAAACATCATATCATACCCCTATAAGCTTTTTGATCAAAGCTTTCTCCAGTTTCATCAATGTCTAATTTAGTGGAGGTACTCATGGGAGTGTTGATAGCCTTTGAGCTATCCATATTAAACCTTTTTAGCAAATCTAAAGCATATTTTGTTTGACTAAGAAAAATATCATTACTTAGTTGTTTGATTTGTAAGCCTAAGAAGAAAGTTAATTCCTCCATCAAACTCATTTTAAATTCAAAACTCATACTTTTAGCAAATGATTCACACAAAGATTCATTCGTGGAACCGAAAATAATATCATCAACATAAATTTGAACAATAAGAAAATTATTTTCAAAATTTTTGATAAACAATGTAGTATCGACCTTGCTTTTAGAGAAATTATTTTCGATAAGAAATGAACTATGTCTCTCACACCAAGCCCTTGGGGCTTGTTTCAATCCATAGAGAGCTTTAGTCAATTTAAACACATGATTAGAGAGATTATCATTCTCAAATCCAGGAGGTTGTTCAACATAAACTTCTTCGGAAATAAAGCCATTAAGAAATGCACTTTTAACCCAGGTATGCAATACCGTACCGTACCGGTGTTTCAAGGTTGGCTCGGTACGGTTTCGTGTACCGCTAAGTACACCAGGGCGTACTGAGTGGTTTTAAATATTTCTTCCTCTTATTGTAGCACCGTAGCAGTGCTACAGTGTAACACTATAGCACGTTCCGTCCAGTAGTGGGCGGTTCACGTATCGGTATGTCGTCGGACCGGTACGTACTGCTCGTACCGGGTGGTACTATTCGAAATTGCATACCATGCTTTTAACATCCATTTGAAACAACTTAAAATGATTACTACTAGCATAGGCAAGGAGCATCTTTATGGCTTTTAATCGTGCCATAGGAGCGAAGGTCTCTTCATAATCGATCCCTTCTTCTTGGTTGAAACCTTTGACCACTAATCTAGCCTTGTTTCTAACCACGATATCGAGTTCATCTTGCTTGTTTCTAAAGATCCATTTAGTACCAATAACTAAATGGTCATTTGGTCTCGGAACAAACTTCTACACATCATTTCTTTTAAATTGATTTAATTCATCTTGCATTGTGATGACCCATAAATCATCTTTCAAGGTCTCGTCAATGCATTTTTGTTCAATTTGAGAGAGAAAAGCAACGTTGGCATAAAAATTCTTAAGAGAAGAACGAGTTTGAATCCCTTTAGATGTGTCTCCTATGATTAGTTCCTTGGGATGAGCATCTATATACTTTCATTCCTTAGGTAAGGAAGTTTCGGAAGAAGATGCATCCAAGTTGCTAGGTGGAGAAGGGGATTCATTTAAATTCAAAGTATCAAAATTAAGATTATCATCAAAATCATTTTTCTTAACTTCGAAAATTTCATTAAAAACAATATGAATAGATTCTTCTGTAACTAAAGTTCTTTTATTGAAGATTCAAAAAGCCTTTGAAATAGAAGAGTAACCAAGAAAAATTCCCTCATCGGATTTTGCATCAAACGTTCCTAAGGTATCTTTTTCATTCAATATAAAGTATTTACACCCAAAAACTTTAAAATATGAAACATTGGGTTTTTTGTTGTTCCACAACATATAAGGAGTTTTGGAAAGTAATGGTCTTACTAGAACCCTATTCATGACATAGCATGTTATATTTACCAAGGTCTGCCATACCGAAGCGTACCGCTCGTACCGGGCGGTATGTACCGGTCTGACAGGTTACCGGTACGCGGACCGCCTGGTACCGCTACAGTGCTACAGTACTATACTGTAGCATTGCTACAATATGAAAAAAGTATAAAATTGTTCGGTACACCAGGGTGTACCGCTTGGTATGCCCTGATGTACCGCCCGGTACACCGGTATCGTACCGTACCAAGCCTGGGTCGAAACGCCGGTACGCTACGGTATGGCGAACCTTGGTATTTACAGCTTCGGTCCAAAAATATTTGGGTAGGCTATGTTCATTTAACATGGTTCTAGCCATTTCTTGTAAGTTTCTATTCTTTCTTTCTACTAAATTTTGTTGAGGATTTCTTGGAGTAGAGAAGTTGTGGTTGTATCTATTAGATTCACAAAATTCTTGGAAATCACGGTTTTGAAATTCACCACTGTGATCACTTCAAATTGATGAAATCATAAATCCCTTTTCATTTTGAACTAGTTTACAAAACATAAAGAAATACCTAAAGTAATCACTTTTGTGTGTCAAAAAGTAAGTCCATGTTTATCAACTAAAATCATCCATAATGACGAACGCATATTTGCTACCTCTTAGGCTTGATGTAGCAATTGGTCCGAACAAGTCCATATGGATCAATTGCAAAGGTCTAGAGGTGCTTATTTGGTTCTTAGGTTTGAAGCTACCTTTTATTTGTTTTCCTAGTTGACATGCATTACACACATTATCTTTGACAAACTTGATATGAGGAATTTCTCTTACAAGTTCTTTAGATGAAATTTGAGAGATTAGTTTCATGCTAGCATGACCTAATCTCCTATGCCAAAGCCAAGCATTGTTATTCAAAACCGAAAAGCACATTTCATTGCAAATATCATTGATGTCAATAGTGTATACGTTATTTTGTTTTAGTGCAATCATAGATGTGTTTTTGTAGGGTTTTTCAATAATGCAAGCATTAGATTCAAATTTAACAATATATCCTTTATCACACAATTGACTAATGCTCAAGAGGTTATGCTTTAAGCCATCAACTAACAACACATCTTCAATAAAGAAGTTGGATTTGTTACCTACGGTTCCTTTGCCAATGATTTTACCCTTGTTGTTGTCTCCGAAGGTAACATATCCTTCGTCTATGCTAGTGAGCTTAGAGAATTGAGATGGATCTCCGGTCATATGTCTTGCATCCACTATCAAGGTACCATCTCTTGCTCCTAGCTTGTGATGGTAAACGTTTCTACAAAAAAGGATGATTTTTAGGTACCCATTTGACCTTGGGTGCCTAAAAAATCGATCTACATAGCTTATCATGTTGCATTGAGTCATTTGAGGTTCTTTTAGGAACCCGAATCAATTTGTGTGGACTACATTTCTTAAATGGACAATGATAAGCTACATGCCCAAATTTGTAATAAAAGTTGCATTTCTTTTGGGGTGAAACATGCAAACTAGGGCCTTTGACAAAGGTGGTTGGATTTTGGTGAGAGCTACTCACAAATCCGATTCCGCCTTTTCTATGAACATGACCCTTGTTGGCAAGGATTATGTTCAAGGATTTGCTACCAACCTCAAACTTTTCTAAGGTTTTCTTAAGTAGCAAGTTTTCTTTTCGAAGTAATTCTAGTTCATCACATTTCGTACATGAAGCTAAACTATCATTGTGCTCAACTTTTAATCTATCAAAATCCCTAATAAGAGAAGTATGTTCCTTTTTTAAAGAGTTATATTTTTTATTCAAGGTTCTACATTCATCAATAATTCATGAAATGCATTTAAAAGTTCATCGAAAGATAAATTTACGTCTAATGAACATGTTACCTCATCTCCAATAGCCATTAGTGCATATTGAACAACTTGCTCGGTGATGATAGGCTCCTCTTCTTCGGATGCACTTGAGTCGTCCCATGTTGCTTTAAGAGCCTTCTTCTTTGGTTGCCTCTTCTTGACTAGGGGACATTCGCTCTTGTAATGTCCCGGCTTCTTGCATTCGTAGCATATTACTTGATATTTCTTGGTTCAAATTTATTTTTAGTGTCATTTTTAAATTTGTTCCTTTTAATGAATTTTTTAAATTTCCTTGTTAAGAGTGCCAAGTCTTCATTAAGGTCCTCATCACTTGAGTTTTCTTTCAAGTGGTCTTCTTGAGTTTTTAGTGCCATATTCTTCCTATTCTTTGGAAGGGTGTCCTCAAGCTCTTCATGAGCTTTACAAGTCATCTCATAGGTCATTAGTGATCCAATTGGTTCTTCGAAAGGAAAATTATTTAGGTCTTTGGCCTCTTAAATAACCATGACTTTAGGGTCCTAACTCTTTGGAAGGGATCTTAAAATTTTATTAACAAGCTCAAAATCCAAGAAACTTTTACCAAGTCTTTTTAAACCATTGTCGACAATCGTAAATCGGGTGTACATGTCTCCAATGGTCTCACTCGGTTTCATTCGAAACAATTCATAAGTATGCACTAAAAGATTGATTTTTGACTCCTTCACTCTACTAGTGCCTTCATGAGTCACTTCGAGTATGTGCCAAATATCAAACGCCGTTTCACAAATGGACACACGATTAAACTCGTTTTTATCTAAAGCACAAAACAAGGCATTCATAGCCTTTGCGTTTAAAGCGAAAGTCTTCTCTAACTCATTCCAATCGTTCATTGGAAGAGAAGACTTTTGAAATCCATTTTCTACAATATTCTATAGTTCGAAATCCATTGAAATTAGGAAGATCCTCATTCTAGTCTTCCAATATGTGTAATCCGTCCCATTGAACATGGGCGGACGTGTAATTGAATTACCCTCTAGGTTGCCGGCAAATGTCATCTCTCTTAGGTTTAAAACCAAATGAGAGTGAACCTTGCTCTGATACCAATTGTTAGGATCAAGAGCAGCACTAAAAGTGGGGGTGAATTAGTGCAGCGAAAAAATTTTCCAATTTCAAAAGACTAGTTTCGATTAAAAACTGATTCCGACGAAAATGGTTTTGATTCAATCCGTTTCGGAGAGAATTTGAACTTGAAAGCTTTCGTAAAAGTGCAAGAGAAGATTAAAGAGATTTGCAGTAATGTAAATTGCACAAATGAAAAATGTCGGTTTCGTAAAGTCTTCATACGATTAAAGCCGATCTCGGAAGGTGTTTACTTGAAAGCGTATGTAGGACTACGTAGTAAAAGCACAGTAAGGAGGAGAGGCAGTTTGCTATAGAAGTAAATTGCTCAAAGTAAAAGCAAACCGAGTTTTAGAGTGGTTCGGTCAATGTGACCTACATCCACTTTCGGATTCCTCCTCCGACGAGGTCACCGACGTCCACTAAAGGCCTTCCTTCAATAGGTGAAGACCGAACACCTTTTTACAACGTTTTCTCCTTTTCCCGGGTTTAGGAGATAATCCTTACAAGTCTCACTCCTCTTTCTTTGATGGTTACAAGGCAAAGAGATGAAGGAGGAGAATTCTAATTTTTACAACACTTTTATGACTCAAGACTTCAAGATTAAGCCAATACTTTCATGCCCTTTCATGCAAAAAATGGTGGGGTTTTAATAGGCCCCAATGTCTTCAAAATTGGAGCAAAAAAGTGTCTCATTTCAGATTTCCGAGGTACTGGCGGTACCATCGCCATTACTGGGCGGTACTACCGCCTGCAGTCTGACACTGGGCAGTACCACCGCCTGACAAAGTTAGGAGACCGAGCTTTGGCGGTACCACTGGTTGATAGGGGCGGTACCACCATTGGCAGAAATAACTGTCGGCGGTACGATCGCCCAGAAATCCAGGGGCGGTGCCATCGCCTGCCATGTTTTCAGGGGCTGAATTGGGTGCTCAATTCGGCCCAATTCAGCCCTGTTAAGGGCCCAGTTGGCCCCTAATTAAGTTAGTGGAATTACCTCCCAATCCTAAGTTAATTTACACTCTAACTACGATAACTAAGACATGATTACAGTGCTGCTTGTTCCGGTGCGTCAATTGCTCTTCCGGCAAGCTTTCGGCGTACTTCCAGCGAACATCCGACGAACTCTCGACAATGTTCCGGTAGACTCCCGGCAAGCTCCTGGACTTTACGACGATCTTCTTGGTGAGTTCCGATGAGCTTCTTTGGCAAGCTCCTTGACTTCTCGGTTGGTTCCGACAGAACTTCCAACGAACGTTCGGACTTTCGTCGAACCCTCGAACTCCCAATGAGATCTCGATCTTGACTCCGACACAACACCTGCTTGATGTCTTACTGCTATCGTAGTTAATCCTGCACACTTTTCTCAACATATAGATTAGATTAAACAAATTACAATTGACTTCATTATCAAAATCCGAGATTCAACAAGGGCAGCAAGGGCAGCAATCGTTGTTGCCCTTTCTCGCCTTTGCATCAACGATTGAATGGATACTAGTCTGTCCGGTTATCTCGATATCCCTCTCGAGTAAATGATGACTGAGATTATTTAGGGTCTGTGTTTAAGGGTGAATCGGTCTCATTATCTTGATCTCATCACGATCCAATTCCCATTGCAGAGATCTATGGATATCACAATATATATATAATAAACAATATAAAATGAGAAAATGCCATAATAATAATAAGCAAAAAGAGTGCGTGTCATGTCACACGTGCCATGACTCACGTGATTGGCTTGCAGGGCACCTATGATTCGCAATCTCCCACTTGACCTAAAGCTAATCACTTATATATCTGATTCCCATCAGACCCCTACGACGTTGAAAGATAATATGAGACAACGGCTTTGTCAATGGATCTGTGATGTTTTTTTTGGATGAAACCTCCTCGGGCCATGATCTCTCTAATAAGCTGGAATCTCTTGAGAAAATACCATAATAATAATAAACAAAACGAGTGCGTGTCATGTCACATGTGTCATCACTCATGTGATTGGCTTGTAGGGCACCTATGATTAGTAGATGGGTGGGACGCTTCTAATTTCATATCCTAGACTCTCTGCTCTTGCCTATAAATATATAAGACTTCCTAGGGACTATACACACAACACACACATAATTGGATACGCAGATACATTACATTAATGAGAGATTACAGATCTTCTCTCGTCTCCCCTTAGTCATGTGAACCAATCATTGAGAGATCACAGATCTTCTCTCATCTTTCCTTTATCCTTACATCCATCGCTCATAGTAGTCCTATGAAGGATAAGATGAGATGAGAAGGCGAGTCTAATTCTTCTTGGAGATCAGCATCACTATAGATTTAAAATCTAATGACGGTGCACTCGCAGATCAAAAAATGGGTTTTTTGAGAACCATCAAAGGTGTGCATCGTAAATTTAGATATATTGTTATTTGATTTCAGAAATTTAGATATATTGTTATTTGATTTCAGATTTTGATATTAAAGTTTTTCACATAATAATAGCATATCATGGTTTTTATGCTTACAATATCAGGTAGTGGATCATTGAGCTTCAAGAGTTTAACATTTGCTAGTAGACCCTTGTTGCCATAAAAGCTCAAGAATTGACTTGAAGTCAAGAATCCAATTTGAATGCAATGGAAACTATTGACATGGTTGAGATGTTTGAATTTGTGCATTGTTGAATAAAAGTAGAGCTTGGCTTATTCTAATCAGCCCTAATGGGCAACCTACAAATTTGCTCTCTACCTCGAGTTTAGAGCCATCAACAACAAAGTTGAGTAGAAATCACGGGCTAAATTTAGCCCATCAATTGTTTGGCACTAAGCTAATGGTCTACGATGACTATCAATTTGTCGTCAACCAAGTCCTTGAAGCTACGATGTAGCACATCAACTGTTATTAGGCTAATGGTCTACGATGACTATCAATTTGTCATCAACCGAGACACTATCAATTTATCATCAACCAAGTCCTTAGAAGAAGTTGAAGAAGGAACAATGTTTTAAGGCTTGAGGATGGTAGAACTTAGAAGAATTAGTTGCTAAGGTATATTACTTTGAAATTGTGCAGTATCACAGGCAGAAAATGTCTTGGTTGATGCATTGTCGAAGCTTGCCTTTGGCCGATACCCTAATATAGGAGGGCACATTATGGTCAGGATCCTTGCTGCCCGAAACACTAACCAACTATCCTAATATAGGGTTTTACACATTTGGGTTAAGACTCTTATCACTCGAAGCATTCACAAATCTAAAGTAGGCAATCAAGAAATGAGTTGAATGAAATCATCACTTAGAAGACCATGAGACTTTGCCATTCGAAAATGCCACAACATAGCTGCTCAAGAGAAGAGAGGCCAATTTTAGCCTTATTAAGTGATCTCTATAGGAGACCCTTCACGCAATCCTACCTGTAATATCTTAGATCAGTAGGCATTGTCCAAGTACTAGAAGATATAGGAAGGTCTATGCGGAGTCCACTTTGGTGGTATGGCATTATTGGCCAACTATAAAGAAGGATACTCTTGCCTATGTACAAAGTGTGACTAATGTTAGCACTACGCCAACATTCCACATCAACCTACAAAAAGGTTCTCTTCGATTAATTGCACCTAGGCATTTGCATAGTGGGGTCGAACATTTTTGGGTCATTCTTGCCCCCCTCAATGCATCACACATTTGCTAGTTGAGTCATCCACTTCACCAAATGAGTCAAAGTCGAGCTACTTGCTAGCTTAACAAAAAGAGGTTGGTTGAGCAATTCATCTAGAAGAGCTTCGTAATTCAGATTAGTATGTTGAAGGTCCTTGTCTTTGACAGTGAAATCCAGTTCAACAATATAAATTCAAGGAATTCTATGACAAATATAGTATTACTTTATGATTTAGTTTGGTAGCAAACTTGTAATCCTATGACAAATATAATATTACCTTATGATTTAGTTTGGTAGACACTTGTAGTCTAATAAGCTAGCAGAGGATATAGACTGTTTGATCCTTAATGGCTTGGAAAAGCAAGTGACAAGTGCACAATGAATATAGGTGGAATAACTCCCATGCATTATGTCCACCTATTGTAACGCTCTGACAATATCTATGGGAGGAATTCCCATCTGCCTCACTTATGGGACAGGGGTGGTCCTACCAACGAGGAAAATGGTTAAATCACAATATATTCGGGAAATGGAGATTGCATTAATAGAAAATGAAAGTACACCTGAAATGAGGTCGACCGAATTACATTAGCAAGAAATTTGGTCAAACCGACCTCTGTATAAAAACAAATAGTGGAAAATTACAAGTCTAAATCACTAAATGGCTCTCTAGCTCGGTGTTCCTCCACCCAACCCACGGCTTCACTCTCCTTAGCTTGACGCATTGGACGATCGCCATCCATGAGCATAACTTCTTCATCTGCTGATGCTTAGAGCTTGTTGGGGCAAATTAGGATTATGTTCAAGGCATTTTAAATCATTATTATATTGCCCTCCTTCTAGCTGATAAACATGTTCATCAACCTCATGATCAGTCTATGTGCTAGCGTCCAACTTTGAGCATTTGCACATCACTTTTGCCTAAACATGGTAGAGGGCATTCCTATATAGAGATGTCAACCGGGTAAATTGAAGAAACCTATGAACACTTCTAGTCTTCCATAGCTATGTATGTTAGCTCTATCAACTCATCTACCATGCTCTATAGTTTAGCAAATGTTCATGCAGAATTCTACACCTGTTAGTGGAGACCGACATTGTCATTTTGCACTTGGACCTTCTGTTGGACATCATATAGCTCCTTTGGTTTTCATAATTAGTTCTCACCTTGACCATTTGCTTCTTCCTTCTATTGATTACAAATTAGTGCTTCTCCCACTCTTCTTTTAATCTAGTCAGGTTGTCCTTGTTCACCATAGTATTTTGTTTGGTTAGTCTATTATATTATTCAAAGAGTCAATTAATCTCCTCCATCAGCTCTATAACCATGAACTTGCATCTTGATCTCAAGCAATAAACGTGACATTTAGGTGGAAGCTCTACTTGACAATATTAATATTGAATAAGAAAGAAGAAAAAAATGTAGAAAGAGGGGATCGTTGGTGAGCCTTAGAAATATGGCATCTTGGACAAAGGTTGTATCTTCCTTCATGGTCTTCCATGCTTGGTCATGCCAATCATTCTCTAGCGAGAGTTGATTTCCTCACTCGTCAGGTTGGTCAGTCGCTCAACCACAATTACTTGGTTGAAGAAAGAGGGGATGAATCAAGCTCCTTGCTCCTCTTGCCAACTCCTTTTCAAGGGACCCTCCTCTTCTCTTGGTTGAGTCAAGTTGGTGAACATGATGACTACCTCCAACTTCCCTCCTTTCAAAGGTCTCTTCCCAAGCTCTCTTGTTGACAAATGTAGGCCTCAATAGGACAAGGTGCAATAACAACTGGTTGGAGGGTCACCTAGGCTGACCTCTCATGGTCTCTTGGTCCCTGGGTATAACACCCCGGTTAGTCTCACATCGAATGTGAGCAGGACTAAGATAGATTTATAATGGTCTGATGGGTATTATATTATCAATTTTAGTTTAAGATATGACATTCCAACTCCTGTAAAGGTAGAGGGGAATTAGCTCTCACAAGGTTAAAGAATTGGGATCAGATGTTGGAAACCCCTTGGAAGAAGAGGGCAATCGAGGTGGAAGGGCTAGGGGAGAAGACCTACTAGTTTTTAGAAAATTATATCACATCAAAACTAGGCTCACTTACCAAATGTTGAGGATTCAAAGCCTTATTCAATATGTTTTGTACTTATCAAAGGTCGAGGGTTTGAAACCTCATCCGATATATATTTTTAAAGGTGCTAGCTAGTTTAGCCTGTAAAAGGCTCAATAGATCACCGCAAGGTCTTAGGATCAAATCCTGCCTTCACAACTTATCTTGTGCCCCCCAAAAAAGAAACCCTAAATAAGCATTCTTCAAGTGCTATTGGTGTAACATCAGCTGAAATAGTCAAGGACAAGGTTGTTGAAGACAAGGCAGGAAGACAGTTTAGAGAGCTTAAAGGTTGCATGAACAAAGAAAACGCCCTAATTCTAATTTATGAGGTTGAAGTGATGGTTCATTCCCTATTGCCAAGCGGTCAAAGAAACTCGGGGACATGTGACATTTCCTAGAAGGTGGAACAAGATTTGAATCGACAAAAATTATTTGTTTGCACAGAAAAGATAGGATCTTTTCAAAAGAAAATAGCAGAACCACCTATCTCGGCAAAGCTTAAGCTTCGCCATCAAGTAAATTTGAGATTGATCATGACAGACTCAAGTAAATGTTTCCATGATCCATGTTGGTAGCCTAGATTATCCTATTCTACAACAATTGCAGATTTAAGTGTCAAGGTTGGCGATCTACACTCCACTGGAAAAAGCAATGCATTCTGATACCTAAACTGGTCTCAGAATGGGATGGGGGCAACTGATGTGTGGAAATTTTTTATGTCAATGGAACACTATCATGTGTGCAACTCCATGCTCCTCACGATCCATAAAACAACTAGATATTTCATTCAGTCTGAAGTATTGGATGCAAGGTGGCAACTTATAACAACCTCAGTCAGGACAACTAAGGTTGAGACTACCCGGATCAGCACAGCACAATTAGGAATTAGCTAAAATTGAAACTATTTAGGTTGGCATGACTCGGGTGATTCGGCTTGGCCCACGTGACTCTTAGTAGGTTGGAGGCTTGGCCCACGTGATACTTAGTAGGTTGGAGACATGGACCTCGGTTCGGACTGGGGGTAGGTTGGGAAGGGCTATGGTGTCTCCATAAAGCTCAGCCCATCCCAGCTTGACCATCACTCTTGCAATTCGGCCTCCATCTTGCACTGGAGCATCAATAAGAATATTCTCAATGACCATATGGATTTGGAGGATCTTCTTCAATGATGCACCATTATTCTCTTAGCACTATAAAAGACATCTATGGGTATGGTAAGAAAGGGAGGAGAATCCCAAAAAGGGAGAAAAACAAATAGAAAAGCCATGTCTAACTCTCACTTTCTCAGAAAGAGTGCTCACAAATCCATCACTCTCTTGGGGCAGTTCTTGATCTGAGCATTAAAGGAGGTTTTCCGAAAAAATTCCCAATGGCCTCTATTTTGCAGATCTCTTTGACATCAAGGGGCATTCATGCTCCTCATGGTAGAGTAATCCTCCATGCACTTCTGATGAAGTTGAATTAGTTCTCCAAGCCTATGCTTCTGAAGCATGAGGAAAAGGGATCATGTCAACTCCATTCTCTCATTGGGTGGACAGCCACCAGTTTGACCTCATTAGGTTTTCTAGTCACAATTTCCAAAATAGCCAATATGAATAATGGGATAAAATGTTAAGATCAGAAGTGTGCTCTTTATTTAACTATCTATTAATATTATTAGAGAACTCCGAAGTTGTTTTGGAACTCTTCTTAAGCTAGAGTTTATTTCTACCAAGGAGAATCTTTTGCCAGATGGAGAAGGGTTCCCTAAATTCTTGCTCATCTTTCCAGCTAATGAAATTTAGTTGTGTACTTGCCTTCGACGGTTACCAGTGTTGAGCTAACCATGCTTTGCAATTCCTGCTGGCTGTTCGTTTTTGTTTAAGTGTGCCTATGTGTCCACAAATTGCCTAGGTGTTCCTATTTGGTTACCTATCTTGGATGCATCATTCCCTTGTGGAAGATCACTAAAAGTCACTAAATTACACCAAAATTGAGAAACTGCCAACATGTACTATACCTCAAAACTTTGAGTTCCAATAAGTGCCCAAAGCAGTAGTTGTAGGCTTCTCGCTCGAACATGGTAATCTCTGAAGTAGGACACTGTACTTGCCTCTCACATCTAGTTTAGGTTGTGATACATTGATGGTTCCCCATATGATTGATTGCAGGCTACCAGCAGGGGAGAGGAAGGTATGACCCTATTCTTCGTTTGCTGCAATCCAAGCTGTGGCTACAGATGGAGAGACTGAAGCGATACATGTCTTCTTTTTCGTGTCAGTTTTATCAGGCTTCAATTGAGTTGACATTTGTTCGTTGTTTTATCAATAAGAGTGGACCGATTTTAACTTATTGGTTGCAAATCAGTGGACTCTTTTACATTAGCTACAAATGGTCAACAGTCAAGACAATGTTTTGCTAGGATGCTGCATGCTACATACAAATGGCCATCTGTCAAAATGTTATATTAATTTCATCACTCCATTTAATCGGATTTCTATGTGATTCATTGGTAAAATCTTGCAAGATCAGTGGGGTTTGTTAATACCAGAAAAGATTGTTAATACCAGAAAAGATTAGTATTGTGTACTTTACATTAGAGCTTGGGTTTGTTGGGGATGGAGGAATAAGGAAACGATAAAACAAAACAGAATACTACGATGTAATTTAAAGAATTCTTTCGATTCAAGAAAACTGATATAGTATTTAAAATAGGAGGATTCATAAGAACACTTACAAGATATTCCCAAGTGCACACACTCTTTATATCCCTTGCTTCATGAACTATGGTCTTATTTATAGGACCTAGTGGTAACCATCCTATAACTACTAAATCATGATTAAGGTAGTTATTGAAATCACCTATAACTACTAGATCATGATTGAGGTAGTTATTAATATCACCCTGTAACTACTAGATCATGATAACTACCTAGATAATTATGAATCAAATCTCTTCCCCTTGATTCATAGTTGCATACACCGATTTGCGATATGAAATAAACATGCTTTTGAGCTGGAAGCGACTTGGTGAGGATATCTGCAATGTACTCATCTGTTCCACAATACTTCATTGCTATGGCTCCACTTGTTACAAGATCTCGAATGAAATGATACCGTATCTCTATATGCTTCGTTCTTCCATGAAACGTTGGATTCTTCGTTATTGCAATTGTGGCTTTATTGTCACAAAATATTTCTGCTGCTTCTTTTTATTCTTGATGAAGATCTTCAAGAAGTCTTCTAAGCCATATTGCTTGACAAGCTGTTGATGTTGTGACTAGATATTCTGCTTCTTATGTCGATAACGCAGTTGTTGCTTGCTTTTTAGAACTCCAAGATATAGCTCCTGATCCGAGGCTAAAAACATTGCCTGAAGTACTTTTTTGATCATCTAAAGCTTTTGCCCAATCACTATCAATGAAATCAGATAATTTACAATTAAAATTATGAGAATACCAAATACCATAATCTGTAGTTCCAACAATATAACGCAGAATTCTTTTAACAACTCCGAGATGATGTTTGCTTGGGCTATACATAAACCCGGATACTATACCAGAGAATGCAATATCTGGTCGAGTATGAGTTAGATAAATCAAACCTCCAACTAAACTTCTATAGTATCTTGCGTTTGTCAGACTTGTACCATCTTTAAGTTTCAATTTCTCATTTATATTCATGAGTGTTGCTGTAGCTTTGCAATTAATCATGTTAGATTTTTTGAGTAGATCCAATGCATACTTTTTTTGTGAAATAAAAATTTCATCTGATCCTTCACTTCCAACCCAAGAAAATAATGCAGTAGACCTAGATCTGATATTTCAAAACTATTCATCATGCATTTTTTAAATTTTGCTAAAGAAGAGTTAGATGAACCCATATCTATAATATCATCAACATAGAGGTAAACCATTAGAGAATTATGTTCAGCTACACCTTTTTGCTGGTGTATATGGTGTTGTCAATTCTCTGTGAATACAATTTTCTTCACAAAAAGAATTAAACTCATTAGATAAAAATTTACCATCTCTATCCGTCCGAAGTGTCTTTATATATCTGCCACTTTGCCTTTCTACAAGTACCTTGAATTTTCAAAAATTATCAAATGTTTCAGATTTCAATTTCAGAAAATATATCCAACTCATACGACTATAATCATCAGTAAACAATAAAAAATATTGACTTCCACCAAATGATTTTGTATTCATAGGTCCATATAAGTCAGCATGAATGAATTCAAGACAATTAGATGCTCTCCTTGCTTTTTCAATAGGAAATGATTTTTTACTTTGTTTGCCATAAATGCATCCTTCACATACATCAAGTGTATTAATTTTAAGCAATCCGAAAACCATTCCTTTTTGACTTAACAACTTTAAACCCTTAATGTTAAAGTATTCATATCTTAAATGTCATAAGTTAGACTCGTTCTTTTGAGTTACGACAAGCGCATGCCTTTCATTATTTGACACATCAAGTGGAAACATCTTGTTTTGCATCATACAGACATTTACTGTAATCAAACCAAAATTTTTTTATCTTTAATAGTGCATGAACCATCATCAAATATTACTGAATATCCATCATCTATCAATTGTCCATCACTCAACAAATTATGTAATAAAGTAGAAACAAAGAAAACATTATCACCTTTTCCTTCCACTTGGGTTTGCTTGTTATCTAGTCTAACTTTCAACTTGTGAGTTTCATAATATCTATAAATATTATATGCCTGACATATGATTAGAACATCCACTATCCAGAAATCAAATATTATTTAAGATATTATGAACTTGTGAATGAGTCATAAACAACTTACTATTTTCTTTATTTTCCTCCACATAGCTTGTTTGCTTTTCTCTTTTCCAACAATCTGCCTTCATGTGACCAAACTTTTTACAATAGACTCCCCTTTAACCTGAAATGCTTTCTCTTCACTTTTTTCAAATGACCTGTTCAACCTTACTTCATGTGCTTACAAGGAACCCATTAGTTCATCAAATGAATATGTAGATAAATCTTTTGACTCTTCAATTGCGACAACAACACGATCAAATTTTGGTGTTAAACTTCTCAAAACTTTTACAACAATTATATGATTAGGAAGATGTTCACCGTAAGATTTAATTTAACTAATAATTTCAGTCACTCGAGAAAGAAAATCTTGTACCGATTCATTGCTTTTTATGAACAAAATTTTAAACTCACAACGAAGGATTTGAAGTTTTACCATAATCACCCTTGATGAGCCTTGAAATTCATTTTGAAGTATCAACCAAGCTTGCTTTGAGGTTGTCGCTGCTGCAATTCTCGAGAAGATTATCTCATGTATATCTTGTTGAATGAAGAACAATACCTTTAAGTCCTTCTTTCTATTCTCCCTCAGCCTGATTTCGTCATCTGGAGGAGCAAGGAAACGATAAAACAGAATACTACGATGCAAGTAAAAGAATCCTTTCGATTCAAGAAAACTAATGTAGTATTTAAAACAGGAGGATTCATAAGAACACTTACAAGATATTCCCAAGTGCATACACTCTCTATATCTCTTGTTTTATGAACTATGGTCTTATTTATAGGACCTAGCGGTAACTATCCTATAACTATTAGATCATGATTGAGGTAGTTTTTAAAATCACCCTATAACTACTAGATTATGATTCAAGTAGTTATTGAGATCACCCTGTAACTACTAGATCATGATAACTACCTAGATAACTATGAATCAAATCTCAATAGGCCTTTCATTTATTAGATAAATCCCAGAAATGGTTAATATCTTATTGAGTTCTATTGTGGAAATTTATTATTGGAAGAGCAAGCCAGAGCTCGGACATCCATTTTATCAAATAACGTGTCTATTGACAATGTATGAACGTATGTTTATATTACATTATTAATCGATATTATTCTCGGACATACACTTCTAAAGTTGAGAAGATGTTGGAAGAGTATTGGATGAGAGCTTCCATTGGTTATTTATTTAGGTAGTGAGTCTTTGCATTGTATATATGAATAATGCATTTTAGATTTCTTGATTGTTGAGCAACCACCGGCCCTCCCATACATAACTAGAGTGAAGAATATGAGATAGGGTATGAACCATCTTCTTAGTTGATAGGTCATGTCTAAACCTCAAGTGTCATGAAGTATGTGAAAGTCTTTAAGCATTCAACCACTTCACTATGAGTCTTTGGACTGAACAATTAAGTCATCCACATCACCACTTAATTATAAGCAATCAACCACTTCGCTGTACATCTCCACTTAATTATAACAATGTTATGAGCAATTGCTTCTTTTTCATATGGATGGATATGAAAAAAATGTTATTCTTTATATCCCAAAAAAAGAAATTAAAAGAAATTTATTTTAGTTACAAAATACTTCAATTTTGTTGCTAATTCTTATTTAAATGAAAAGGACGTTGATAATTTAGTGACAGACTATCTTGCCAATAATAACTTTCTTTTGACAACCTTTCAATTTTTAATATTTCTAATAATTTCGAAACCATATTATAATTCTCAACAATTTCAAAGTAAAAAATAAAAAGAGATCAATATTTAAAACTTGGATAATTTCCATAGAAAAGTCCCTAGTTTTCACTTTTCCATTTATTACAGTAGAGAACCCCTAATTTTTAAAATGACAAAATAACCCTCAACTACTTTTTGTCTTTTCCACCTTAAAAATCTGTAGCCTCTCTTGCCCTTTTCAAATTCATTACATTCAACTAAATACTCAATTGAACCAACCCAAAATTGTCTCGATTCAAACTAAATAATATCAAATAATTTATTAATATATATCAATTTATTATAATAATAATATATACATATAAATTATACAGATCATAAAAAATAAAAAAAATATTATACTTTTGTCCATATGAGATTATTTCAAAGGTTTTCATAAAGTTTGGGCTTATTTTCACCCAGTTTAGACCCAGCTATACTGTTTTTGGATTAGCTACAAAAAATAGTATAATTGGGGTCTAAATCTTGGCATTTTTGAACCAAGCTTACAAACCAATTATCAAGTACAAATGTTATAAAATAGTTTATGGATTCATCAAAATTGTAAAAATTTTATGAAATTAAAAAAATTCAGCTTATTCACAAGCTGAATTAACCACAAAATGGCCATTTAAAATCCTAAAGATAGAATATATTGTACTTTTGTCTATTTAAAATCCACAAAATGGTCATTCAAAGGTTTCTATAAAGTTTGAAGTTGTTTTTGACTAGGTTTAGATCGAGCTGTACTATTTTTAATAGAGCCTAAAAAATAATATAATTGGGTCTAAATCTTGGTGTTTTTGAACCAAACTCTCAAAATAGCTTTCAAACCAATTATCAAATAAAAATGTTTCAGAAGACTTATTGAATTTATCAAAATTTATCAAAATTAAATCAATTAGAACATTTCAACCTTTCCCAAGTTGAATTAACCACGAAATGGTCATTTAAATTCTCAAGTAACTTTTATCCATCTGATACTATTTCAAAGGTTTCTATGAAGTTTGACCTTGTTTTGACTAAGTTTAGACCTAGGTGCACTAGTTTTTAAAAAGGGCTAAAAAATAGTGTAACTAAGTCTAAAGTTTTTAAAAAGAGTTCATGGATTCATAAAAAATTATCAGAATTTGGTGAAACTAAAAAAATTTGGCTTATTTGCAAGCTGAATTAACCACAAAATAGTCATTAAAAATCCTAATAATGAAAAATATTGTACTTTTGTCTCTCTGAAACCATTTTAAAGATGCTCATAAAGTGTAGGCTTGTTTGTTTTGATCCAATACATGGTTCATAATTCCATTTGACTCACTTCATCATGATGGTATTGTTTAGGGAGAATGATGCTAGTTAGAATATGATGAAGTACTTTAGTGTTTAGTGGTAGTAGATGCTCACAGCTTTTAGGAACTATCACTAAGTTGGGATTACTAAAAATTATTCCTAAGGCTTCAATGTAGGATGTCCCAACTGTTTCATCATCCCACAATCCTCTAAAATAAAGACCTCTATGTTTTACGGGAATGTCTATCATGTCGCAAATGAATCTATCCGTAATGAAAATATGTTGCCATAAGAGATAGGTAGACACTCTTTCTTCTTCATCTACTTGTAGATTGTTGTAAAACAACCTAACAAATCTTGGGTAGATGGGTTCACTAATTTGTAGTATTGGGAGTAGATCTAAATTTACAAACCATTGAATTGTCTCTAAATTACTTAGTTCATTTAGATCAACATACTTTCTCTTATGGACATTTCTAAACTCTATGGAAGCAAATTTTTGGGCATGAAGTTTTGAATCGAAAAGGATGGAATCAAAGTCTTCTTCTAATCTCCTCTTCCCTTTGTCCCTAGAGGATCTTATAAAGCCTATAACTACTGCTATTTAAGAAGATAGTAATGAGCAAGAGTAAACAAAAATCAAAAGCTTCTTAGAGAATACCTTAAGTGAGATATTCAAGAGAATGAGAGATTGTTGATCTTTGCTTTGAAATGGGCAGTATTTGGGCAGCTAAAGGGAAGAAATGGAGGTGGAGAAGTGTTGGAGCTGCTAGAAGGAGAGGGGAGTAAGTTGGGGTTGGTTCCACCGTCGGCCCTAGCTCAGTTTAAAAGGGGGCAAAGTTACGGGCGGTGGCACTGCTAGCTGGGCGGTGCAACCGCTTGCAACCCGTGACAGCCGACGGTGATACCACCAGCTGGGCGGTGCCACCGCCTGTTGAATCTCGTATTTTGATGATGAAACTACTTGATATATGTTTATGATTTAATATGCGTTTTGAGTGACGCAGGATGCTTTGATCAGGATGAGACAATTAAAGCAGGAACATCATGTTGTGCTGGAGGAACATGTCAGAAGATTGGACGTCGGGCCGGTGGATCGGTCGACGTATCGACAGAAGGCTTCGGGTCGTGGACTCGGGCATCGGGCCAAGAAGAGCGGGTATTGTGCCAAGGATATCGGAGTTGCGGAGTCAACTGGCCGATTGGGCAATAGGCTGCAGGAAAGGACGATGCGCCGAAGAATCGGACGAAGCGTCGAGGGACCAATGACATGCCGGACAACGTGATTAATGCTTAGTATTAATTGTCTCGATCGAAGTGTTTGTTTTAAGTGTGCAGGATTAACTATGATGAAAGTTAGACAAGCAGCAGGAGTTGTGCCGGAGTCAAGTTCATGATCACGTTGGGAGTTCGAGAGTTCGACGGAAGTTCGGACGGTCGTCGGAGGTTCTGCGAGAACAGATCCGAGAAGTCCAGAAGCTTGCCAAGCGAAGCTCGTCGGAACTTGCCAAGTGGATCGTCGCAAAGTCCAGGAGTTTGCCGGAAGTCCGCAGGAGCATCACCGAGGGTTCATCGGATGATCGACGGAAGTTCGCCGGAAACTCGCCGGAAGAAGCGATTGACGCACCGAAGCAAAGCTGCAGAAATTGTCTTAGATCTAATCGGAGTTAGCACGTTGATTAAGTTGGAAAATGGGAGGTGATCCCATTAGCTTAATCTTGGGGCAATTGGGCCCCTGAAAGACTGAAATTGGGCCGAATGGAGCTAACCATTCGGACCCTGATTGCACCAGGAGGTGCAACCGCCTAGGCCAAGAGGTGGCACCGCCTGGGCTAAGCCTCCCAGCGAGACTGGGCGGTGCAACCTCCCCAGCCGGGAGGTGGCACCGCCTGAGCTTAGTCTTCGAGCAAGACTGGGCGGTGCAACCTCCCTGACAGAGAGGTGGCACCGCCTGAGCTCGGTCTTCGAGCTCTGGCAGAGAGGTGCAACCGCCTCAGTCAAGAGGTGGCACCGCCTGGGCTCAGTCTTCGAGCTCTGCCAGGCGGTGCAACCTCTCCAGTCAGGAGGTGCAACCGCCTGATCCCGGAATTCCGGGATTTGATCGTTTTGAGCTCCAAATTTGAACTGGGTTGGGGCCTATAAATACCCCACCCATTCAGCACTGAAAGCACAGAACACACACTCGAAATCTTGCTATCTTTCTGTGTTTCTTAGAGCTCAAAACTGCTAGTTCTCCTCTTTCTATTCTTCAAGTTTGAGTTGTAAAGAGAGGAGAGAAAACTTCTGTAAGGGTTGTCTCCTAAGCCCGTCAAAAGGAGTGAATATGTAAGAGGGTAGTTGGCCTTCGCCTATTGAAGGAAGGCTTCTAGTTGACGTCGGTGACCTCGTCGGTGGAGGAAGCCAAAAGTGGAGTAGGTCAAGACTGACCGAACCACTCTAAATCTCTGGTTTGCTTTCATTTTGAGCACTTTATCATTACTGCAAACCTCCTACATAGCTACTGCTCTCTGCGCTTTTACGAACAAGTTTCTAAGTTCTGTTCTTTTCAAATCTGCATTCAGACGTAAATCGGTGTTTTCGTACGATCTCTACATTACGGTTTACACTTACGTTTTGATTCTATTTATAACTGTAAACTGTCTTCTGCGCTTTTACGAACGAGTTTCTTTGCAGTTTACGTTTAGGTCTTGATTCTGTTTATAACTGCAAACTGATTTTTGTGAACGAGTTTCTTTGCAGTTTACGTTTACGTCTTGATTCTGTTTATAACTGCAAATTGATTTCTGCGAACAAGTTTCTTTGCAGTTTACGTTTACGTCTTGATTCTGCTTAGACGTAAAACTGTGTTTTAGACGTAAACTACTTTTAAACGTAAAACTACGTTTAGACGTAAAACTACGTTTAGACGTAAACTGCGTTTAGACGTAAAACTACGTTTAGACGTAAAACTGCGTTTAGACGTAAACTGCGTTTAGACGTAAAACTACGTTTAGACGTAAAACTTTGTTTAGACGTAAAACTACGTTTAGACGCAAACTGCACTGCGCTCAGACGCAATCTGATCTTAGACGTAAACTGCGCTTAGACGCAAACTGCGCTTAAACGCAATCTGCGCTTAGACGCAAACTGCGCTTAGACGCAATCTAAGTTTAGACGTAAACTGCGCTTAGACGCAAACTGCGCTTAAACGCAATCCGAGCTTAGACGCAAACTGCGCTTAGATGCAAACTGCGCTTAGACGCAATCTGCATTTAGACGCAAACTGCAAACTGCATAAATTGCGCTTATACGCAAACTGTGTTTAGACATAAACTGCACTTAATCATAAGTAATCTTAGAATTGGCTTTTGCATTAAAATAGTTTTTATCGAACGAACGCAGCTTTCGTTTTTAATCGCTGAAAGATTTCCGCTGCACTAATTCACCCCCCCCCCCCCTCTTAGTGCTCTCGATCCTAACAATTGGTATCAGAGCGGGGTATTTCTCATTTCGGATTTACACCCGAGAGAAATGGCTCTTCAAGAGGGCTTTTCGGTCTTTCGTCCACCGTTCTTTAACGGATCGGACTACACTTATTGGAAAACTCGAATGAGAGTTTTCTTGATTTCTCTAAATCTGGATTTATGGAATATCGTTGAAAATGGTTTTCAACTTCCCTCTAAACCGATGAACGAATGGTCGGATTTAGAGAAGAAGTATTTTTCTTTAAACGCAAAGGCTATGAATGCCTTATTTTGCGCTTTGGACAAAAATGAGTTCAATCGGGTTTCTTTGTGCGAAACGGCTTTCGATATTTGGCGCACTCTTGAAATCACGCACGAGGAAACTAGTAGAGTCAAAGACTCGAAAGTTAATATTTTACTGCATGATTTCGAGCTTTTTCATATGAAACCAAGCGAAACCATTGTTGACATGTACACCCGTTTTACGGATGTCGTCAATGGTTTAAATTCACTTGGTAAAAGCTTTTCGGATTTTGAACTCGTTAACAAAGTTTTGCGCTCACTTTCTAAAACTTGGGATTCAAAAGTAACTGCTATTCAAGAATCGAAAAACTTGAACCAATTTCCACTTGAAGAACTAATTGGTTCATTGATCACATATGAAATGACGTGCAATGCACGTGAAGAACTTGAGAACCACCTTCCAAAGAACAGGAAGGATTTGGGACATAGAACATTTGAAGACCACTCGAGCATAAGCTCAAGTTATGGTGAACTTAAACTACAAATGAAACGAAAATTAAAAAGCAAAAAGAATCAAACTACTTGCTTTAAACGCAAGAAGAAGAACAAAAATTGGGATGAATCGAGCTCCTCCGAAGAAGAGAAAGTCAACAAAAGCAAGGCGGCAAACTACGCCTTAACAGCCCACAATGATGAGGTAATCGAAATCCCCCTAATTTATTTTGAAATTACTTGATGCTTTCATGATGTATTTTTCTCTTTTAGGTTAGAATTAATTTTCTTAAAAATTACATGTTAAAAAAAAATTATTATGATCATACTAAGTAATTTCGAAAATGATAATATTGCATATTTTATGATAAACAAATAAAATGATCTTGATTGAAAATATGAAATCATGGTTAAGAAGTAATAATGTGCATTACGTTGATTTTCATTGTTATTTCTCGATTTTGATTAAAGATCATGTTTGATTTGAAGAAATGCATAATGATGAAATTAAATATTTCGATTGACAATTTCATGCATGAGATATACATGATGATTTTTGTGATTGATGGTTTTATGATGAAATTCATTTTACGATCCTAAACGTTGATGCATGTTTTCATTTGACATAAATGAAAAGGCATGCTAACATGAAATCGATCACTTAAAATGAAACACTTAAAAAAGGGGAGAAATATATGAATTGATGCTATAAACACTATGCTATGATTATCCCATGCTTGCATCACCAAGAAATATATGATTGCTATCATTGCTATATGCCCTGTATCAAGATATCAAACAAAAATTTGCATCATACGAGCTGATATCTTACCATGTGATGCAATGCTACACTTGCCAAAATATTCGAAATGTGTACATCATGCCCTGTATCAAGATATCAAACAAAATCTTGCTTCACAGTTTTACGCATTGATATCTTACCATATGATGAAATGCTACAATTGATGAACACTTGAAATGTAATCCTCTATCTTATTGATTTTTCAATAAATCTATGCTTGTCATACATGAATTTATTGAATGTAATTTTGAGGATGATTTCAGATTTGACAAATGCTTGATTCGTATTTACGACATAAGATACACTTTAAATATGAATCATGCATCAATCATGTTAAATGCTTCAATCATTTTCTATCTCTAGAGTTCTCGATTTTGATGAAATACAAGTGATAAATTCATTTATGATATCTTGTAAATCACTTGAATTATGAATGAGTTTTTTTATGATGCGTTAAAAGAATCACTTAAAAAGAAAATGCTTTTCCCATCTTATCGAGATTAATGATTTCATGATATTGTGTGAATCTCGAAATTGATTTTGATGAAATAGTAATAACGTTATTCATGTTATGAATCTTAAAAATGATAATATGCTTCATGTGATAATATGAATACATGAAACACTTATGATATGATTTTTATACAATTCCGTGTATTCATAAAATATTTATCTCCTCATCCAATAACTTTTCTTGATATTCCTTATGAGATGAAATGAAATAATGCATGAAATACAAATGAGGAGTTATTGATCATGCATGGTAGGATATAATTTGACAAAATTGATACCATCATGATATGAAACATTTATGATTTGCAATTATGCATGCAATACTTGTGCTTTCTAATTATGATGTGATGTATTGCATATGATGTAAATC
This sequence comes from Musa acuminata AAA Group, assembly GCF_036884655.1. NCBI lineage: Eukaryota > Viridiplantae > Streptophyta > Magnoliopsida > Zingiberales > Musaceae > Musa > Musa acuminata. The sequence goes on along the minus strand of NC_088336.1, from coordinate 2,981,015 downwards.
ATGATGAGTGCTAAGTTACACATTTTGAGAAGAAATTGCTATATTGAAACATTAATGTAATTATGAATGATGATATGATATTATGCATGTAATACTTCAACTTATGATAATGCAATGATAAAATATTCATGATGAAAAATTGTCTTGACATTCATAACTTGATTATTCATCCTTTGTCATGATTTTGAAATCGTTGTAAAAGGAAAAAAGAACTACAAAATTGTATTCTTCCTTTCTTTTTGACGATGACAAAGGGGGAGATAGCTAGCTTGCACAAGTCAAGAAGATGCAAAAACTTGATTACTAGCTTGCCTATCTTAAGTAGCAAAGATTGCTAACTTGCTTATTTCAAGAAGCAAAAGTTGTCTTCTTGAACATCACCATCTTGAATATCTCAAGAAGCAAGACTTGCAACCTGCACATTACAATAGGAAGCAATAATCATGAGCCTACACAAGAAAGTTATCTTGCATTTGCCTTCGAGGTTTTTGCTAACTTGTATATTGTAAAAAATTGCTAGCTTGTAGTCTAAAGAGAAGCGAAAAGTTGCTATCTCAAAAGAAGCAAATGTGCTATCTTGCCTATCTCAAGAGGCAAACATGCTAACTTGCGCATCTAGCAAAGAGGACAAAATTTTCATATTTCAAGAAGCAAGAATTGCCTTCTTGAACATATCTAATTTGCTAGCTTGCATGATGTAGAACTTGCTATCTTGAACATCTCTAATTTTCATACCAAGTGCTATCTTGTATGCTATAAAACTTGCATATCTAAAACTTGATAGCTTGAATATTCTAAGCATGAATCAACACTTGCTATATTTTCTAGCAAAATTGCATGATGATAAAACTTGATATTATGTTTTTCATGCAATGAGTTGAACCAATATCACAAACACTTGATTGTGATACTTCTCCTTTTTGTTGATGACAAAGGGGGAGAAGTATGTTGATGAAAGTATGTTGATGACATGACATGTGATGCATAAGTTTATGCATATGTTCATGTTGACGTGTTGCAAGTATTCATGATGAATATTGCAATGACTTGAATTCAGTTTAAGGTTCTATCAATATGGCATATTGATAGGGGGAGTTTGTTTAAACTCTGGGAGTTAAGGTTAACTCCGTTTATGATGACATGTTGCTTAGATCTTTGAATCTAAGAGTTTCTATCAATATGACATATTGATAGGGGGAGTTTGTTTAAACTCCGGGAGTTAAGTTTAACTCCGTCATCAAGTGGTTGTCATCATCAAAAAGGGGGAGATTGTTGAATCTCGTATTTTGATAATGAAACTACTTGATATATGTTTATGATTTAATATGCGTTTTGAGTGACGCAGGATGCTTTGATCAGGATGAGACAATTAAAGCAGGAACATCATGTTGTGCCGGAGGAACATGTCAGAAGATTGGACGTCGGGCCGGTGGATCGGTCGACGTATCGACAGAAGGCTTCGGGTCGTGGACTCGGGCATCGGGCCAAGAAGAGCGGGTATTGTGCCAAGGATATCGGAGTTGCAGAGTCAACTGGCCGATTGGGCAATAGGCTGCAGGAAAGGACGATGCGCCGAAGAATCGGACGAAGCGTCGAGGGACCAATGACATGCCGGACAACGTGATTAATGCTTAGTATTAATTGTCTCGATCGAAGTGTTTGTTTTAAGTGTGCAGGATTAACTATGATGAAAGTTAGACAAGCAGCAGGAGTTGCGCCGGAGTCAAGTTCATGATCATGTTGGGAGTTCGAGAGTTCGACGGAAGTTCGGACGGTCGTCGGAGGTTCTGCGAGAACAGATCCGAGAAGTCCAGAAGCTTGCCAAGCGAAGCTCGTCGGAACTTGCCAAGTGGATCGTCGCAAAGTCCAGGAGTTTGCCGGAAGTCCGCAGGAGCATCACCGAGGGTTCATCGGATGATCGACGGAAGTTCGCCGGAAACTCGCCGGAAGAAGCGATTGACGCACCGAAGCAAAGCTGCAGAAATTGTCTTAGATCTAATCGTAGTTAGCACGTTGATTAAGTTGGAAAATGGGAGGTGATCCCATTAGCTTAATCTTGGGGCAATTGGGCCCCTGAAAGACTGAAATTGGGCCGAATGGAGCTAACCATTCGGACCCTGATTGCACCAGGAGGTGCAACCGCCTAGGCCAGGAGGTGGCACCGCCTGGGCTAAGCCTCCCAGCGAGATTGGGCGGTGCAACCTCCCCAACCGGGAGGTGGCACCGCCTGAGCTCAGTCTTCGAGCAAGACTGGGCGGTGCAACCTCCCTGACAGAGAGGTGGCACCGCCTGAGCTCGGTCTTCGAGCTCTGGCAGAGAGGTGCAACCGCCTCAGTCAAGAGGTGGCACCGCCTGGGCTCAGTCTTCGAGCTCTGCCAGGCGGTGCAACCTCTCCAGTCAGGAGGTGCAACCGTCTGATCCCGAAATTCTGGGATTTGATCGTTTTGAGCTCCAAATTTGAATTGGGTTGGGGCCTATAAATACCCCACCCATTCAGCACTGAAAGCACAGAACACACACTCGAAATCTTGCTATCTTTCTGTGTTTCTTAGAGCTCAAAACTGCTAGTTCTCCTCTTTCTATTCTTCAAGTTTGAGTTGTAAAGAGAGGAGAGAAAACTTCTGTAAGGGTTGTCTCCTAAGCCCGTCAAAAGGAGTGAATCTGTAAGAGGGTAGTTGGCCTTCGCCTATTGAAGGAAGGCTTCTAGTTGACGTCGGTGACCTCGTCGGTGGAGGAAGCCAAAAGTGGAGTAGGTCAAGACTGACCGAACCACTCTAAATCTCTAGTTTGCTTTCATTTTGAGCACTTTATCATTACTGCAAACCTCCTACATAGCTACTGCTCTCTGCGCTTTTACGAACAAGTTTCTAAGTTCTGTTCTTTTCAAATATGCATTCAGACGTAAATCGGTGTTTTCGTACGATCTCTACATTACGGTTTACACTTACGTTTTGATTCTATTTATAACTGTAAACTGTCTTCTGCGCTTTTACGAACGAGTTTCTTTGCAGTTTACGTTCACGTCTTGATTCTGTTTATAACTGCAAACTGATTTCTGCGAACGAGTTTCTTTGTAGTTTACGTTTACGTCTTAATTCTGTTTATAACTGCAAACTGATTTCTGCAAACAAGTTTCTTTGCAGTTTACGTTTACGTCTTGATTCTGCTTAGACGTAAAACTGTGTTTTAGACGTAAACTACTTTTAAACGTAAAACTACGTTTAGACGTAAAACTGCGTTTAGACGCAAACTGCGTTTAGACGTAAAACTACGTTTAGACGTAAAACTGTGTTTAGACGTAAAACTGCGTTTAGACGCAAACTGCACTGCGCTCAGACGCAATCTGATCTTAGACGTAAACTGCGCTTAGACGCAAACTGCGCTTAAACGCAATCTGCGCTTAGACGCAAACTGCGCTTAGACGCAATCTGAGTTTAGACGTAAACTGCGCTTAGACGCAAACTGCGCTTAAACGCAATCTGAGCTTAGACGCAAACTGCGCTTAGATGCAAACTGCGCTTAGACGCAATCTGCATTTAGACGCAAACTGCAAACTGCATAAATTGCGCTTAGACGCAAACTGTGTTTAGACATAAACTGCACTTAATCATAAGTAATCTTAGAATTGGCTTTTGCATTAAAATAGTTTTTATCGAACGAACGCAGCTTACGTTTTTAATCGCTGAAAGCTTTCCGCTGCACTAATTCACCCCCCCCCCCCCCCCCTCTTAGTGCTCTCGATCCTAACCCCGCCTATAGGCGGTGAGCCCTTGTTTGGCGGCTGTATGGGCTTATTTGGATGTTTTTGACTTGAGGAGAGTTTTCATTTGTGGAGCAATCAACTTTACTTTCATAATTATGTAAGAGTTTCCATTTCAAGATGAGAAATTTCGTACGTTCAAGATAGATCTTGTGACGCGCATACTCTACGTTAAATGTCGTACACAATTTTAGATATGTTCATGACTTATTATCCAAGTTGGTAAGCTTCGCAAGTTTATGACAAACTTTGCTAGCAAGACGTAAGTTCATGATATAGTTGGATCCGAAGGTAAAGAATAAATCAATTCGATGAGTTCAGAAATCCGGAGGGTATGTGAAGGGAGAATTATGAGTTTCGAAATCTGAGGGATCAAACAGGATTGTATCAGTATCACTCTATAATATTAATTTTCTAAGCCTCCTTTTATTATTTAGGCTAGAGAGCATTATATGTTCTTTTGGATCTCGAGTCATGAATATCGAGTACCCAAAAAGCAAGATATTATCTCTTGCTCCTAGCTTTTGATGGTGTACGTTTCTACAAGAAAGGGTGATTTTTAGGTACCCATTTAATTTTGGATGCCTAAAAAACTGATCTACATTGTTTATCATGTTGCATAAAGTTTATCATGGTTCCTTTAGGAACCCAAATCAGTTTGTTCGAACTAATTTTCTTGAATGGACAATGATACATTTTATGTCCATATTTACAACAAAAGTTGCATTTGCTTTGATGTCGAACATGTAAGATAGGGCCTTATATGAAGGTCGTTGGATTTTGGTGAGGACTTCTCACAAATCTAATTCCACTTCTTTTGGGAATGTGACCCTTATTTGTGAGGATCATGTTCAAAGACTTGCTACCAACCTCGAATTTCTTCAAGGCATCCTTAAGTAGCAAATTCTCCATTTGGAGAGTTTCTAGATCATGGCATTTTTCACATTGAGCTAAACTAACATGATATTCAGTTTTTAATTTATCAAAATTACTAACAAGACTATCATACTTATTTTTCAGCAATTTATATTTTCTACTGATTATTTTACATTCATCAAATAAGTCATGGAAGGCATTTAATAATTCATTAAATAATAAATCTGCATCAATAAAATTTGTTACCTCCTCTCCGATGGCCATTAAGGCGTAATGAGCAACTTGCTCGGTGTTGGACTCCTCTTCTTCGGATGCACTTGAGTCATCCCACGTTGCTTTGAGCGCCTTCTTCTTTGATGTTCTCTTCTTGGCTTGGGGACAATCACTTTTGTGATGTCCTAGCTTTTTGTACTCGTAGCAAATAACTTGATCCTTTTTGGGTTCAAATTTATTTTTTGTGTCATTTTTAAACTTGTTTCTCTTAATGAATTTTTTGAATTTCCTTGTTCAAAGTGTCAAGTCATCATCACAGTCCTCATCACTTGAGTTTTCTCTCAAGTGGTCATCTAAAGTTCTAAGTGTCATATCCTTCCTATTCTTTCGAAGGATGTCTTCTTGCTCTTCATGAGCCTTGTAAGTCATTTCATAGGTCATTAATGACCCGATTAGTTCTTCAAGAGGGAAGTTATTTAAATCTTTAGCCTCTTGAATAACAGTGACTTTAGGGTCCCAACTCTTAGGAAGGGATCTTAGAATCTTATTTATGAGCTCAAAATCCGAAAAACTTTTGCCGAGTCCTTTTAGACCATTGACGACATCCGTGAAACGGGTGTAATGTCGCCAATAGTCTCGTTCGGTGTCATTTGGAAAAGTTCAAAAGAATGTATCAAAAGATTGATTTTTGACTCTTTTACTCTACTTGTGCCTTCGTGAGTCACTTTGAGTATATGCCAAATATCAAACGCAGTTTCATAATCTGAAACACGATTGAACTCATTTTTATCAAGCGTACAAAATAAGGCATTCATAGCCTTTGCATTAAGAGTGAAAGTCTTCTTCTCGAATTTATTCCAATCGATCATTGGAAGAGAAGACTTCGAAAATCCATTTTCGACAAGATTCCAAAGTTCAAAATCCATTGAAATAAGGAAGATCCTCATTCGGGTCTTCCAATATGTGTAGTCCGTCCCATTGAACATGGGTGGACGTGTAATAGAGTGGCCCTCTTGGTTTCTAGCGTATGCCATCTCTCTTGGGTTTTAATCCATTTGAGAGTTAACCCCGCTCTGATACCAATTGTTAGGATCAAGAGCACTAAGAGAGGGGGGGTGAATTAGTGCAGCGGAAAACTTTCGATGATTTAAAACGACGTTCGTACGATGAAATCGTTTCTGACGTAAAACCGTTTTTAGAAGCTTAACTTGAAGGTGAGTTCGTAAAGGAGTGTAGCAAAAGTAATGAGAAAGTAAAGCACATATGAAGGTTTACAATAAGGTAAGCAGCAAGAATAAATGCAAACCAGAGAGCACCGCAATTTTAGAGTGGTTCGGTCAATCTTGACCTACATCCACTTTTGGCTTCTTCCTCCGACGAGGTCACCGATGTCCACTAGAGGCCTTCCTTCAATAGGCGAAGGCCAATCACCCGTTTACAGTTTCACTCCTTTTGACAGGCTTAGGAGACAACCCTTATAAAATTTTCACTCCTCTCTTGAATGATTGAAACTTGGAAGAAAAGAGGGAGGAGAACTTTTAGCTTATACAACACTTTTGAGCTCTAAAAATCACAGAGTAAGATTGGATTTTTAGTGCCCTTTCATACAGGAAAGGATGGGGTTTATATAGGCCCCAAAGTGGTTTTAATTTAGAGCTAAAAAATGTCATCTCCTAGATTTTTAGGGTCCTGGCGATACTATCGCCATAACTGGGCGATACTACCTCTCGGAGACCGAGCTTAGGCGATACCACTGCCTGACAAAGGCGGTACCACCACCCAGTCTCACTCGGAGATTGAGCCCAAGCGGTACCACCACTTGATAGGGGCGGTACCACCGCCCAGTCTCACTCGGAGATTGAGCTCGGGCGGTACCATAGCATGACCTAGGCGGTTGCACCGCCCAGCTTTCCTGAGCTCCTGGGCGGTGCCACCGCTGGCTAGGAAATCTGGGTCTGAATGGGCTGATCCATTCGGCCCAATTTTGGTCTGTCAAGGGCCCAATTTCCCCCAGATTAAGTTAATGGGATCACCACCCATTCCTAGCTTAATCTACATGCTAACTATAATATTTCTTAAGGCATTTACTACAACTTGCTCCGGTGCATCAATCGCTTCTTCCGGCGAACTTCCGGCGAACATCCGACGAACCCTCGACAATGCTCCGGCGGACTTTCGGCAAACTCCTGGACTTGCGACGATCCACTTGACGAGTTCCGACGAGCTTCTTTGGCAAGCTCCTGGACTTCTCGGATTTATTCCCATAGAACCTCCGACGACCGTCCGAACTTCCGTCGAACTCTCGAACCCCCAATGTGATCATGGTCTTGACTCCGGTGCAACTCCTACTACATGTCTTACTTCCATTGTAGTTAATCCTACATACTTATCTCAACATATGGATTAGATAACAAATGACAATTGACTTCATCATCAAAATCCGAGATTCAACAACTACTAGCATAGGCAAGGAGCATCCTTATGGCTTCTAATCGTGCCACAAGAGTGAAAGTTTCTTCAGAATCGATATCTTCTTCTTGGTTAAAACCCTTGGCCACTAATCTAACCTTGTTTCGAACCATGATACCAAATTCATCTTGCTTGTTTCTAATGACCCATTTAGTATCGATAACTAAATGGTCATTTGGCCTAGGAACAAGCTTTCACATCTCATTTCTCTCAAATTGATTCAACTTTTCTTGCATTGCGATAACCCATGAATCATCTTTCAAGGCCTCGTCAATGCATTTTAGTTCAATTTGGGAGAGAAAAGCGATGTTGGCACAAAAATTCTTAAGAGAAGAACGAGTTTGAACCTCTTTTGATGTGTCTCCTATGATTAGCTCCTTAGGATGATCATCTATATACTTCCATTCCTTGGGTAAGGATGTTTCGGAAGAAGATGCATCCAAGTCGCTAGATGAAGAAGGGGTTTCATTTAAATTCAAAGCATAAAAATTGACAACATCATCAAAATTATTTTTCTTGACTTCGAAAACTTTATTGAAAACAACATGAATAAACTCTTCTATAATTAAAATTCTTTTGTTAAAGATATGAAATGCTTTAGAAATAGAAGAATAGCTAAGAAAAATTACTTCATTGGATTTAGGTAATTGGGTAAGGTAACCAAACATTCAGAATAACTTTCAAGCAAATTGCCAAGTGCAAAAGTTACAAAAGAGGTTTTAGCCTATTCACAAGCAGACTTAAACACAAAATGGTCATTTAAATTCCTAAAAATAAAATTATTATATATATTTTTTCATTTGGGACTCTTTCTAAGGTTTGACCATGTTTACACCTAGGTATAATGTTGTATGAATAGAGTTAAAAAAAAAATCAAACTAGGTCTATATCTTGGTATGTTTGAACCAAGCTTTCAAAACAGCTTTTTACATCAATTATCAATGACAAATGTTATAAAAGAGTTCATGTATTCATCAAAATTTATGAATTTTGGGTGAAATTAAAAAAAGAATCAGCTTATTCACAAGTTTAATTAACCAGAAAATGATCATTTTATTATTATTTTACCATCTAGGATCATTTCAAAGTTTTTCATGAAGTTTAAGCTTATTTTTACCAAGTTTAGACTCAATTTGCTTAGAATTAGGCCCAAACAAAAGTATAACTAGGGTTTAAATTTTTGATTTTTTGAACCAAACTTTTAGAATAGTTTTCAAACCAATTATCAAGCACGGATGTTATAAAAGAGTTTCTGGATTTATCAAAATTAGGTGAAATTGAAAAAAAATCAGCTTGTTCACAAGCTGAATTAACCACAAAATGACCATATAAAATCTTAAAGATAGAATATATCGTACTTATATCCATTTGAGATCATTTCAAAGGTCTGTAAAGTTTGGACTTGTTTTGATCCGGTTTAGACTTAGTTACACTATTTTGAATAGGGACAAAAAATAGTTTGGATTTATTAATATTTCTCATAAAATTAGAAAATTTCTATAGTTCTTGAGTCTCATACTGTTTGACATATATATATATATATATATATATATATATATATATATATATATATATATATATATATATATATATATATATATATATATATATATAATTAATGATGTTTATGCTTCATAAATATGATAAATGACATACTTATATTTGCATCTTCTAAAGTTAAAGTATATGCTTTCCAAAAAAAATATTATTCTCGATATTATATGAAATATTGGTTGAGTATGTATAAGTATTAATATTTACTTTAAGCATAACACAATATACTAAGGTATGCTAGTAGACTTGAATATGAGATTAAGTTATAATAATAAGCATGCATATAGTAACTAGAAGTTACGATTGAAGTTTAATCGGCCTTAAGTGAATCTCAACGCTTGAATGAGTTTGACCATGATTAACGCGAGGAAGTTTAATTTTAAATATTATGTATGTGGAGAATCATAGGCTATTTTGGCATACATGGAGTAATAAAAAATTAAATAAAGATACAAATCAAAGAGGTTATAATAAATATTGAGATACATAAGTAAGATTGAAAGATGAGTTTAAACCAAAAATATCATCTTTGTCAAATCAAATTAAACTCAATTGAAGTTGCTATAAAATTAGAATTATATTAATAAAAAAGAAAAAATAGAAAAAGAAAATTTTGAAATGAGGCCTAGTAGGATTGAACCATGATCTTAAAGTAACCTCTTAAGTACCTTTGTCAAATCAAATGAATGCTTTATTTTGTACTTTGGATAAAACTGAATTCAATTGAGTTTCTATCTGTGAAACGGCTTTTGACATTTGACATACACTTGAAATCACACACGAAGGCACTAGTAAAGTTAAATATTCAAAAATCAATTTTTTGATGTATGATTTTGAATTGTTTTGGATGGAACTAAGTGAGACCATTGGAGACATGTATACCCGGTTTACGGATGTCGTCAATGGTCTAAAAGCAGTTGGTAAAAGTTTTTCTAACTTTGAACTCATTAACAAAATATCGAGATCCCTTTTAAAGAGTTGGGCCCTAAAGTAACGGTAATTCAAGAGGCCAAGGATTTGAACTATTTTTCACTTAAAGAATTTATTAGGACTTTAATGACCTATGAAATGAGTTGTATGACACAAAATGAACATGAGAACAACATTCCAAAAAACAGGAAGGATTTGGCACTTCGAACAATAGAATACCACTTGAGTGATAACTCAAATGATGATGATGACGACTTTGAACTTCTCACTATAAAATTTTAAAAGTTCATTAAACAAGAATTAAAGAATAAAAATAAACTTAAAAAAAAGTTGCTAAATAATAAGAAAGTATTCAAGGCGGCTTGGGACGAATCGAGCTTATCTGACGAGGAGAAGCAAACCAACAAAGACAAGGGGGTGAACTATGCCTTAATAGTTTTTGACGCCCCTTTACTTTATTTTGAAATTACTTAATGCCTTTTCATACGTTATTTTTAAATTAGTTAGTAAAAAAATAAAAATAAAAAATTATAAAAAAATAAATAAAAGGGGATCATGCTTTTCTTTCTAGTGGTTTTGAAAAATTAAAAAATTGATCATGACAATTACATCTCTTTATGATAAAGGAACAAAATATTAGATTTAAATTTAATGCTTATACACCTATTAAGATTCAACTGATGTATGTTATAAGAAATAATTATATGTATCTTAATGATTTTGTATTACTTTTTGATTTTAAATATGATGGATGATTTTTATACGAAAAACTTGAGCATGCTTATAAAAAATCAATCACATAAAATGAAACACATAAAAAGGAAAATGTATTATCATTGGAATCAAATTGATAAATCAAATCACTTGTTTAAAGAAGCTTTATATTTAATGTGTTATATTTTTTGTCATGATGATTTTGATGATGAAATTTATTTTTCGATTTTAATCAATGATGCATGGAATTGGCATAAAAGAAAAGGGCATGTATGTATGGAATCAATCACATAAGTTGAAACAAAAAAGAGGAAATCATTTTTCTTTAAAATTTTTCAATCCCTACCTTATCGAGTTTTCAAAAAAAGGAGATTGATGAATCTATTTGTATCATTTTTATAAATCTTTTGGACTATGAAAATGATTTTGATGATTTAAATTTAAATGACTTTTATCCAAATCTTTCATATATTCTTGAGATTTATGAATCAAAATCTTATATCTCCTATGCTTCTTCTTGTCATTTACTAAAGAGGTGAATTTTCTAGATGAATCATTATTTTTTGGAATTATTACTATTTTTTTTTTGAATTGAGACATTATGCTTGAATTAAGTTCTCTTATGAATCTATCTATGTTGCCTTCATTGAATTTTTCAAAAAGTGATTTTGATGATGGTTTTGGATCTATTTTCATATGTCAAATGAGATAATATATCCAACTAAATCATCTATCATATTTACGACTTCTGATATATTCAACATGAAACATCTTTCTTGATGCACATATGATTCACTCTTTTAAGAGAATGTTTATCAAATTGTGATAAGTTGAGACTTTCTTTATATGAATCAAGATTTTTCATTATTCTCCTATGATTCTACTTGCTATATATTAAAGAGAAGCTTTATTGATGTTATGATCTTGATTTCTCGCAATTATAATTTGAATTTTCTATTAAATGAATCAAGATTGTTTTCTATTTAAAAGAAGATTTGTCAAAATAATTCATGGTCTTTTGGTATTATCTTTTATTTTTGATGATTAAAACATTGATGTAAATCTATCCTTGTTATTTATCTTTGTTATAATTTAAAAATTGATGTAAAGGGAAAAGAATTATAATATTATATTCTTCCCTTCTTTATGACAATGACAAAGAGGGAGAAAGAATTGCTAGCTCAAGATGCAAAATTTGGAAACTTGCACATTGCAAAAAGAAGAAAAACTTGCTAGCTTGCTCATCTCAAAAGATGCAAAAATTTTACCAACTTTCATATGTGAAAAAACTTGCTAGCTTGCATGTTCTAAACTTGCTATTTACTATCTCATATTCTTTTTAAAAAACTTGCTAGTTTGAACATCGTCAAGAAAAGCAAACATGCTAACTTGCATATCTAGCAAAATTTATAAACTTACAAAACTCAAAATTATTGTTAGCTTGCATGTTGTAAAATGATGTAAAATTTTGCTAACTTGTGCTTTGCAAAGGAAGCAAAAATTGCTAACTTGAACATTGCAAAGGAAGCAAAAACTTGCTAGCTTGCACTTCTCAAAAGAGAAGAAAAAACTCACTAGCTTACATCTACGAAAGTGATGGGAAAGTTGCTAAATTCGTAAGCTTATACCTCTAAAATATTGATAGTTGCAATTCTTCTTTTTGTTGATGACAAAGGGGGAGAAAGTATAATGATGATTATGCGTGATATGATATATTTTTATATTTTAAAATATTACATGATTTTCTAAATTTAAAAGTCCTATCAATATGGCATATTGATAGGGGGAGTTAAGGTTAACTCCGTCATCAATTGGTTGTCATCATAAAAAAGGAGAAGATTGTTGAATCTCATATTTTGATGATGAAACCAATTGATGTGTTTATGATCTAATTTGTGTTTTGAGTGACGTAGGAAGCTTTGATCTAAGAGAGACAATTAAATTAAGAAGAATCATATTGGGCCGGAGTGGAATATGTCAAAAGATTGGACGTCGAGCCGGAGAATCGATCGACGTATCGGTAGAAAGCTTCGAACCATAGGTTCGGGCATCAGGCCAAGAAGAGTGAAAATTACACCAAGGAAATCAGAGTTGTGGAGGTCAATTAGCCGATTGGGTAATAGGCTACAAGAGAGGATGATGCGTCAAAGAATCGAACGAGGCATCGATGAACCAATGACATGCCGGACAATATTTGATTTAGCTTTGTAATAATTATTTAGATCGAAGTAGGTTTTAGGCGTAATTGGATTGGAATTGGGCCAACTCGATTAGGGTCCAAGTGGCCCAAGTTTGGGCTATGTTAGGCCAAGTGAAAGGCCTATATAGTGACCCAAACTAGTGGAACCGTTGGTGGCACAATCTCCAAGACTATGTTAGGCGATGGTACCGCCAGTCTAGGTAGTGGTACTGCTTAGACTCAGTCTTCGAGACTGTCAGGTGGTGGTATCGCCCAGACATAGTCTCCCAAGCGGTAGAATCCTTAGACTGGGCGATAGTATCGCCTAATGTCAATGCTACAAGTGATGGTACCGCCCAGCATAGGCAGTGGTACCACCCAACATAGGCGATGGTATCGCCAGACTCGATGATGGTATCACCAGACTCGACGATGGTACCGCCTAATGTCAATGCTGCAGGCGGTGGTACCACCCAGCACAAGTGGTGATACTGCTAGTACTCGGAAAACCCAAGATGAGACCTTTTTTGGCTCCATTTTTGAAGCCAATTGGGGTCTATATAAACCCTAGCTATTTTTGCATGATGCAGCAAGAATTGAGCACAAAATTGAGTTGAAAAAAGGGGGAAAGAATACTTGAAAAATAGGAAACTCTATTAGGATTTAGGATCACTTCTTCCAAATATTTAGAAGTTCGTCTAAAGGGAGAAGGGAGATCTAAGAAAGAGAGGCTTGTAAGGATTGTCTCTTAAACTCATGAAAAGGATGTTAGGATTGAGTCGGCACTAAGAGGGGGGTGGGGGTGAATTAGTGCAGCGGATAAATCATGTCAGCTAAAAAATCTCATTCGATAAAAAATGATTCCGACGAAAACTATTTCATTTTTCTTGAATGAGTAGAGAAGAGGGGATTAGATAGTTTGTAATGAAGTGAAGTTGAATGCAATAAGGAAAAAACACACCAGAATTTATAGTGGTTCGGTCATCGTGACTTACATCCACTCCCGATTCCTCTTTTGTTCTGTTGAAGTGTAGGCTTGTTAGGTTTAGCATAATAAATAAAAATCTACTTCATCGATTGAGATGTCTTTATAGAAATGGTAATTGGGTTAGAATGCCTAGAAGAACCGATCCCCCTTAACCCGAACCTGAACCAGAAACACTAATTTTTAGGGGTACTCAATCTCCTCCAATCTGTCCCTTTGAGGAAACACATCCATTTGAGCAAGCTCCTGCATCATCTATCGAAGACATAGGGATTCGGATGGACCGATTTGAACAAAGACAAGATCGATTTGAACAAAGACAAGATCGGCTTAAACATCGACAAGATTAAATCCTATCTGAGCTACAGCAATTCATCGACAATTTGACTCCTTATTTAGGTATTTTAATTTTTCACCTCCTAAATGAGCTTGTATATATAAATGTGGTTACAATTTCTTCTTGTCTTGTTGTAATATTATATTGTTGTAAACTCTTTATGCTACTCACCTTGATCACAATGCCCCTTGCCTTAATAACTACTAACCCTTGATATGTTTTACTTAATGTATTATTTGGTGAGCATATGCAGAGTTAGGAATATTAATGTAGATTGAACATCATTTTCGTATTTTCCTTGAATCTCTTTACGCTACTCGTTTTCAAAATTTTCTTGATCACTTAAGTTTCACGTTGAGATTGAATGCTTCTATAACATGCTTACTTTATAAGTTGAAAATCTTGTGCCTTGATTTCCATGATGAGCATGTTATACTCTCATTATGATTTAAGAAGATTCATACATCGAATTCTTAATCCTTGAGCACTACAAAATTGTGTCCGAAAGCATGAACTTGTTAAGATTATTTTTCGGACTTTCTTGATTTAATGAGCAAATCACTTAATTGCCATGATGATTTTACATAATTACATGCCTTAATTACATGTTGGAAATTATGTGTTTTGGATACAAAATTTCCATGATAATAAGCATATTTTATCTTCATGATTGAATTTGAAAATCTATAACAAAACCTTATCCGAATGCATGAAAGTGTTAAATTTCATTTTCGGATCTTCTTGATCCTAACAATCAGATTTTCTCGATACATTATTCTCTTCCGGACTTAATAAATATATATCATATCGAGTTTGATTCACATTATTGATTTTTGACATATGGAATCAACTAGCAAATGCATCTCTCATAGACTTATCATGTGAAAAATATCTTTCGAGAAATTGATTTGATGATTCCTTCTTATATCTTTTGAGAAATAGTTTTACGTGCAAGGATTTGATTCACACACATATCTTGATCCTTGTAAAATTGAAGCGTGCTTTAATATCTTATCAATTTTAACTTCATTCAAGTAAGCTCACAAATGGCTTTCCTCCTTCATGCAAAAACATAATAACAAATAAAGAGGAAGAAGTAATGAAAGTTACCTCCATGTCATGTTTTCCTTGAGATATTTGTATAATTGGTATCATATCACTTATTGTTGAAAAATGACATAAACCTAGTTAAAATTTGCCTATATCGTTCTCTTTTTTGTTGATGACAAAGGAGGAGAAATATATGAATTGATACTATGAGTGCCATATTTGAATGAGAAATATATGAATTGATGCTACGAGTGCCAGACTTAAATTTGAATTATGTTGAGATATCAAAAGCTTGCATCGAAATATATGATAAATTGGTGATAGAAATGCTATGATTGCCATATTTGCACTATGCCATATTTGCACTATGTTATTGCCATATTTGCACTATGTTAAGATATCTAGAGCTTACATCGCAATTCTACAAATTGATATCTTGTCATGTGCTAAAATGCTATGACTGCTAAACACTTGAAATATTTGTATTATGTTAAGATATCAACAATTTACATCATAATTTTATATGTTGATATCTTACCATATGATGAATTGCTACGATTGCTATCTTTCACATATGAAATGTAAAACCTGGAAATGGAGGTCAAGCCTTGACATCATTTTCAGAGAAATATATCATGATAGGAATCATAATGGGAGTATTGATAAGGTTAAACGATCTTAACTTATCAATATGTCTCTTGAATTCAAAGGCTTTGAATTTAAGAATGACTTATCTCAAGTATAGCATATAGATAGGGGGAGTTAAGGTTAACTCCATTATCAATTGATTGTCATCATAAAAAAGGGGGAGATTGTTGAATCTCGGATTTTGATGATGAAGTCAATTGTCATTTGTTATCTAATCCATATGTTGAAATAAGTGTGTAGGATTAACTATGATGGAAGTAAGACATGCAGCAGGAGTTGCACCGGAGTCAAGACCATGATCACGTTGGGGTTCGAGAGTTCGACGGAAGTCCGGACGGTCATCGGAGATTCTGTGGGAACAAATCCGAGAAGTCCAGGAGCTTACCAAAGAAGCTCGTCGGAACTCGCCAAGTGGATCATTGCAAGTCCAGGAGTTTTCCGGAAGTCCGTTGGAGCATCGCCGAGGGTTCGTCGGATGTTCACCGGAAGCTTGTTGGAAGAAGCGATTGACGCACCCGAGCAAGTTACAATAAATGTCTTAAGAAATATCGTAGTTAGCACGTAGATTAAGCTAAAAATGGGTGGTGATCCCACTAACTTAATCTGGGGGCAATTGGGCCCTTGACAGACCCAAATTGGGTCAAATGGATCAACCCATTCAGACCCAGATTTCCTGGCTGGCGGTGGCACCGCCTGGGTCGACAGTGGCACCGCCTAGGAGCTCAGGAAAGCTGGGTGGTGCAACTACTCAGGTCAGGCAGTGGTACCGCCCGGGCTTAGTCTCCGAGCGAGACTAGGCGGTGGTACCGCTTGAGCTCAGTCTCCGAGAGGTAGTTCAACCCAGTTATGGCGGTAGTATCGCCAGGACCCCGGAAATCCGGGAGATGACATTTTGGGGCCTATATAAACCCCACCCTTTCCTGCATGAAAGGGCACCGAAAATCCAATCTTACTCTGTGATTTTTAGAGCTCAAAAGTGTTATATAAGCTAAAAGACCTCCTCCCTCTTTTCTTCCAAGTTTCGATCATTCAAGAGAGGAGTGAAAATTCTGTAAGGGTTGTCTCCTAAGCCTGTCAAAAGGAGTGAAACTGTAAAAGGGTGATTGGCCTTCACCTATTGAAGGAAGGCCTCTAGTGGACGTCGGTGACCTCGTCGGAGGAGGAAGCCAAAAGTGGATGTAGGTCAAGATTGACCAAACCACTCTAAAATTACAGTGCTCTCTGGTTTGCATTTATTCTTGTTGCTTACCTTACTGCAAACCTCCATATGTGCTTTACTTCCTCATTACTTTTGCTGTACTCCTTTACGAACTCGCCTTCAAGTTAAGTTTCCGAAAATAGATTTATGTCAGAAACAATTTCATCGTACGAATGTCGTTTTAAATTGTCGAAAGTTTTCTGTTGCACTAATTCACCCCCCCCCCTAGTGCTCTTGATCCTAACAGTAGTAATAATTTTAAGTTATTTCAAATGGACGTTAAAAGTGCTTTTCTTAATGGTTTTATTTTCGAAGAAGTTTATGTTGAACAACCTCCCAGATTTGAGAATGATAATCTCCCTAATTATGTGTTTAAATTGACTAAAGCTCTCTATGGATTGAAACAAGCCCCAAGGGCTTGGTATGAGTGACTTAGCTCATTTCTTATCGAAAATCATTTCTCTAAAGGCAAAGTCGATACTAATTATTTATCAAAAAAATTAAAAATAATTTTTTTATTATTCAAATTTATGTTAATGATATTATTTTCGGTTCCACGAATGAATCTCTATGTGAGTAATTTGCTAAAAGTATGAGTCTTAAATTTAAAATGAGTTTGGTGGAGGAATTAACTTTCCTTTTAGGCTTACAAATCAAACAACTAAGTAATGATATTTTTCTTAGTCAAATAAAATATGCTTTAGATTTGCTAAAAAGGTTTAATATGGATAGCTCAAAGGCTAACAACACTCCTATGAGCACCTCCACTAAGTTAGACATTAATGAAAGTGGAGAAAGCTTTGATAAAAAAACTTATAGGGGTATGATAGGAAGTTTACTATACCTCACCGCAATTAGACTGGATATCATGTTTAGTGTAGGACTTTGTGCTAGGTTTTAATCTAATCCTTAGATATCTCATCTTAAAGCAGTTAAGAGAATACTTAGATATCTTAGAACCACAAATCTAGGATTATGGTATCCAAAATTCGAGAACTTTGAGCTAATTGCTTATGCTGATGCGGATTTTGCTGGATGTAGATTAGATAGAAAAAGCACATCCGGAACATGTCAATTTTTAGGACACATACTTGTTTCTTGGTCTTCCAAGAAACAAAACTCGATTGCACTATCTACAACCAAAGCTGAGTACATTACAGCTAGTGCATGTTGTGCACAAGTTTTATGGATGAAAATCACTTTAGAGAATTATAAGATTCATCTTAAAAATATTATCATAAAATGTGATAATACAAGTGCAATATGTTTAACAAAAAATCTCATTCAACACTCTAGAACCAAACATATTGATATTAGCCATCAGATCATGTTAATAATCATGATGTAATCTTAAAGTTTATTGATGCGAAATATCAATTAGCCAATATTTTTACAAAGCCTTTAAGTGAAGAACAATATGATTTTATTAGAAGAAAATTAGGAATATTAATTTGTCCAAATGTATGAATTTGTTAAAATATATTTTCGGACTTTCTTGATTCTTTGTATCACTCACTTAAATCATGATCTTACAGTATGCGCAATGAGCCATATGCACTTTCCCAATCGAGTTCTATATAATGTTTGAGTATGAATCTTCTCCTCTTATGATGCGAGTTTTACATGATGATAAGGTTGTGTGTTTCACGACAATAAATTGCTTACTTCGATGTTATAACTTTTACTTTGATGTTAGAATTTTGTGCTTTGATGCTGAAAATTTCTATGATGTTGTGATCTCTTTAAATAATGAGCATGTTATCATACGATGATGCAATATCGTGTTTACTTTGATGCTGAAAATTTCTATGATGATTATGATCTCTATTGAATATTGAGAAGTTTTAATCATACATGATGCAATATCAGATTTTTAACTTTTGAGTGCTACAAGCACTAATGATATTACCCCATGCAAGTAGTGATGAAAGGTTATGATGAAATATTTTATAAATGCGTGAAGTGTTGATGTTTCATTCATAGAAGTCATTGACAAATGCATCTCTCACGGATTTCACTCTTATGAATTTTTAATGAGAAATGAATTTGATGTAATGCTCTTCTCACTATGAAGTTTTATTAGTGAATTTCTCCTTCATGTGATACTCCTCTCTCATGAATTCTTCTTTATTCTTCTCATAAAAAATGATGGAATTCCACGGGATATCCTAATCCTTGAAAGATGAATTTCCACGTGTGATAATTATTTGCAAGATTTAGGATTTGATTTCATATAGATATCTCGATCCTTTTCATGAATCCCTTCTATTTGTCAAAATGAAAGCATGTTTTAACGAAAACTTATCGTTTTTGACTTGATTCAAATCATTTCACAAATTTAGTTTTTAATGGATTCCCTCCTTACTTTTTTTCCTTTTCTTCATGCAAAATGTGATGACAAAGGGAGAGAAGTTGTTGGAATCTATCACTTTAATGTTGATAAAATTTAATGATGAGAACTTTTGAGTGAAATTTGCTTGATTTTTTTTTTTACCACACTTGCATTGTTGAATTGTTCTCCTTTTTATTGATGACAAAGGGGGAGAAATAACACCAAAATGTAGTAAATTGATGACAAATGTATGTAATGTATTTCATCATATATACTTGAAATGTTTGCTTGTTAAATTTATTTTATTATGATAAGATATCTAGATATTAATTTGCTATTTGACAATTGATATCTTACCTAAAATGATGAATTGCTATCTTTGTCATCTTTCATATTTAAAATATCATACTTGAAAATAGATGTCATGACTTGACATCATACTTGGCATCGTATTTTGAGAATGTTAGATCATGATAGGAATCATGATGTGCATGTGGATAAGTCTAATGAACTTATCTTATCAGTTTGTTTGTTGAATTCGAAGGTCTTGAATTCAACAATATCTTTTCTCAAGTATGGCCTATGCATAGGGGGAGTTAAGGTTAACTCTATCATCAATTGATTGTCATTATCAAAAAGGGGGAGGTTGTTGAATCTAGGATTTTGATGATGAAGTCAATTATAATTTGTTTGATCTAATCTATATGTTGAGAAAAGTGTGCAAGATTAACTACGATAGCAGTAAGACATAAAGCAGGTGTTTTACCGGAGTCAAGATCGAGATCTCATTGGGAGTTCGAGAGTTCATCGGAAATCTGGACATTCGTCAGAAGTTCTATCGGAACCAATCGAGAAGTCTAGGAGCTTACTGAAGAAGCTCATCAGAACTCACTAAGAAGATCGTTATAAAGTCCAGGAGCTTGCCAAGAGTCTGTCGGAACATTGCCAAGAGTTCATTGGATATTCGCCGGAAGTACGTCGGAAGTTGGCTAGAAGAGCAATTGACGCACCAGAACAAGAAGCACTATAATTATATCTTAGTTATCATAGTTAGAGCGTAAATTAAGTTAAGATTGGGAGGTAATCCCACTAACTTAATTAGAGGCCAACTAGGCCCTTAATAGGGTTGAATTGGACCGAATTGAGCAGCCAATTCAGCCCCTGAAAATATGGCCGGTGGTGGCACCACTTGGAAAGCAATACTCCAGGATTTTTCGGCAGTAGTACCACCCAGACTGTGAATGCTACCAGTAGTGGTACCACCCTTGTCAAGCGGTGGTACCATCCAGTGTCAGATCAGCGGTGGCAGTACCGCCCAATAACGATGGTGGTACTGCCAATACCTCGAAATCCGGGGATATGATACTTTTTGACTCCAATTTTGAAGTCATTAGGGTCTATAAAAACTTCACTCTTTTCTGCATAAAAGAGCATGAAAGTATTGGCTTAATCTTGAATGCTTGAGTCTTAAAAGTGTTGTAAAAGTTAGAAAGAGTTCTCCTCCTTCATCTCTTAGCCTTATAACCATCCAAGAAAGAGGAGTGAGACTTGTAAGGGTTGTCTCCTAAACCAGGCAAAAGGAGAAAAAGGTGTTAATGGTGGCTGGCCTTCACCTATTGAAGGAAGGACTTTAGTGGACGCTAGTGATCTCGTCGGAGGAGGAATCCGAAAGTGGATGTAGGTCACATTGACTGAACCACTCTAAATTCTAGTTTGCTTTTCATTTATACAATTTATATTATTGCAAATCTCTTTAATCTTCTCTTGCACTTTTACAAAAGCTTTCAAGTTCAACTTCTCTTCGAAACAAATTGAATCGAAACCATTTTCATTGGAATCGATTTTAATCGAAACGAACATTTTTCTGAAATCGAAAAAGTTTTCCGCTGCACTAATTCACCCCCCTCTTAGTGCTGCTCTTGATCCTAACACCCATTACCTCCTCTCTTAAACTTCACTAACACTTAGAGTTTGAGAGAAATTCTCATAAGATTACAACTGTGTTTTCTTCCTTATTGCTCTTAATTCTTGTGTTATGTTAACCAAGGATGAGAGAGGTATTTATAGGCCTTAAGTGGATTCAAACTTGGAGTCTAAAAGTGTCTCATCCTTAGTTTTTGTGGTACTATCGGTACCACTGCTTGTGTTGGGTGGGACCACCACTTGCAGCACTGACACTAGGTGGTACCACTGTCTAGTTTGATAGTACCATCGCTTGGGAGACTATGTTTGGGTGGTATCACCACCCAGACTGGCAGTACCACCACCTAATAGTCTCAAAAATTGACATAATTTTGGAGATTATGCCACTGATGGTTTTATATGTTGGGTTACTATTTGGGCCTTTCACTTGGACCAACACAGCCCAACTGGCCCCTAATTGAGTTAGTCCACTTCCAACCTAATTACGCCTAAAACCTACTTTGATCTAGATAATTATTATAAAGCTTGAATCAAATGTTGTCTGGCATGTCATTGGTTCATCGATGCTTCGTCCGATTCTTCGGCGCATCGTCCTCTCTTGCGACCTATTGCCCAATCAGCTAGTTGACCTTTGTAACTCTGATTTCCTTGGCATAATTTTCACTCTTCTTGACCCGATGCCTGAACCCATGGCCTGAAGCCTTTTGTTAATACGTAGACCGATCCTCCGGCTCGACGTCTAATCTTCTGACATGTTCTACTCTAGCCCAACATGATTTTTCCTGCTTTAATTGTCTCTCCTTGATCGATGCTTTCTACATCACTCAAAATGCAGATCAGATCATAAACATATTAATTGATTTCATCATCAAAATATTAGATTCAATAATCTCTTCCTTTTTGATGATGATAACCCATTGATGACGGAGTTAACCTTAACTCCCATTATCAATATGCCATATGTGAGATGAATCTTGAATTCAAAATGAATTCAAGTCAAGGAAATTTTAATCATTAATCCTAGCAACATGTCATCATAAAATCATGCATAATCAAAATTTCAATATATCATTCCATGCATGATCATTATCATAACTTCTCCCCCTTTGTCATTAACAAAATGGAGAAGTGCATCTATCAAGTTTTTGATATATAATTTCAAATCATTGTATTATAAACATAATCTCAAGTTTTATCATCATGTAAGCTAGTAATTTTCTTTCTTCTCTTTTCAGAAGTGCAATTTTTTGCTTCCTTGGCAAAGTGCAAGCTAGCAAAATTTTACATCATTTTACAACATGTAAGCTAGCAATAATTTTGAGTTTTATAAGTTTGTAAATTTTGCTAGATGTGTAAGTTAACATGTTTTGCTTTTTGAGATAGGCAAGATAGCACTTTTGCTTCTCTTGAGATTACAAGCTAGTAATTCTTAGTGATGTTCAAGATAGCAAATTGTTTCTTCTCTTTTAAGAAGTGTAAGCTAGCAAGATCTTTGCTTCCCTTTAAAATATGAAGGCTAGCAAGTTTTTGAAAAAGAATGCAAGATAGCAAGCTAGCAAGCTAGCAAGATAGTAATGCATCATTTTAGAATATGCAAGCTAGCAAATTTTACTCCCCCATTGTCATTGTCAAATAGAAGGGAAGAATACAATGTTGTAATTCTTTTCCCTTTATATCAATTTTCAAATCATGACAAAGATAAAGTATTATTCTTAATTCAATATGTTTGTGTATCATTATAGTTTCAAATTAAAATATGCACAATTTCAAAACCTTATATTTCATCCTTCATGCATGATACTAAAAATAAATCATCACTATGGGCATATCATACATGATACTCAAGCATTCATGATACATCATTTTGGGCATAACATTCATGATGCTAAGACATTAAAATTTTTAAGCATTTATCACTTCATATATTAAATAAATATTTTGATCATAATATCAAACATTCATAATTTCTCTCATGCATGATATTAAAGCATTTATGATACCAAACATTAAATCAATGTTTTTAAGCATTTATCACTTTATGATTGTTAGTACCAAACATTCATCATTTATTTTCTCCCCCTTTGTCACAGGCAAAAAGGAGAATCATTCAACAATGCATGTGTTTGAAAGCATGTCAAGTAAGTTTCACACCAATTTATCCAAGCTAGCAAAACTATCTCCCTTAATGTGCAAAACTTTTCCCATTACATCATTTTTCAAATTATCACATGAAATATATCAAGATAAATTAACTTGGTGATGAGACATACAATTCATGAAGATAAATTATGAATATTAAGAGACAAATTATGATTCTTTTGGATAGCAAAAAAAAATTATATTAAACAATCTTGATTCATGAGAATCTCAAGTTGTCAAGATCATGATTTAGATATTAAAGAGAAATATCAAGTTATAATTTAAAAATCATGATTCTTAAAAAATCTCCTCTTAAATAATATGAGATCTTGATTCATAAAAAATTTCAAGTTATAATTTCGAGGAATCAAATTCGTGATTTGGATTAATAACTCATTCAAATCTAAGTCATCAAAATCACTTTAATAGTTCAAGAGATTTATAAAATAATATAAATAGATTCACTAATCTCCTTTTTAAAAAATCGATAAAGTAGAGAAAAAGAAATTTTTTAAGGAGAAAGCTTTCCTCTTTTTAGTTTTTCAATTAATATGATTGATTTCATATAAGCATGCCCAAATTTTTATGCCAAATAAAAACATGCATCAACGTTTAAAACCGAAAAAGAACTTTCATTATGGCAAATATCGATAAGCCATAAATAATAAGAATCATCATATATAATTTTAAAATATTAACTTATTAAGCATGATCATTATGCATTATTAGATCATCAAGCATGGTTTCATAGGCATCTTTAATCAAAATAAAAAAAGCTATACAGAAATCATCAAAATATACATTATTGCTTCTTAAGAACATATATAAGATTAGTCTTATTTTGTGTACAAGCATTAGATTTATATCTAACATTTTGTTATATTTTCATAAAACATACAATTGTCATTATCATTTTCAAAATTACTAGCATGATCCTAATATTTTTTTATTTACTAACTAATTAAAAACAACTCATGAAAAATATCAAGTAATTTCAAAATAAAGCAAAGAGATTTTGGTTATCTCATCGTCGAAAGTCGTTATGGCGTAGTTTGCCCCCTCGCCTTTGTTGGTTTGTTCTTCATCTTCGGATGAACTTGATTTGTCCCAAACCATCTTGAGTGTTTTCTTCTTTTTAGGTTCATTTTTGTTCTTTAATTCTTGTTTTAAAAACTTTTTAAGCTTGATTGTTCAGAGTTCAAAGTCATCATCACTTGAGCTTTCGCTCGAGTGGTCTTCATTTGTTCTAAGTGTCAAATCCTTCTTGTTCTTTGGAAGGTTATTCTCAAGTTCATCATGTTCATCACGTGTCTTGCACGTCATTTCATGTCATCAATAAACCAATAAGTTCTTCTATTGAAAAATTATTTAAGTTTTTTGTCTCTTGTATTACCGTTATTTTAGGATCTCAACTTTTTGGAATAGATTGTAATATCTTGTTAACTAGTTCACAATTCGAAAAGCATTTGCTAAGAGCTTTTAAACTATTGACGACATTCGTAAAACAGGTGTGCATATCAACAATAGTTTCGCTTGGCTTCATGTGAAAAAATTTAAAATCATACGTCAAAATATTTATTTTAGAGTCTTTAACTCTACTAGTGCCTTCGTGTGTGGTTTCAAGAGTGTGCAAAATCATTCATAGCTTTCGCATTTAAAGAAAATAATTTTTTCTCAAAGTCATTCCATTCATTCATAGGTTTAGAGAGGGTTTGAAAACTAAGTTCAACAATATTCCATAAATCAAAGTTCAAGGAAAGTAAGAAAACTCTTATCCGAGTTTTCCAATAAGTGTAGTCCGTCCCATTGAACATGGGAGGATGAACGATAGAAAAGCCCTATTGAAAGCCAAAAAGAGCCATTTCTCATGAGTATTAAACCAAATGAGAAATAATGTAGCTCTGATACCAATTGTTAGGATCGAGTCGGCACTAAGAGGGGTGGGTGAATTAGTACAGTGGATAAATCACGTCAGTTCGAAAATCTCATTTGATAAAAAATGATTCTGACGAAAACCATTTTGTTTTTTTGAATGAGTAGATAAGAGGGGATTGGACAGTTTGTAATGAAGTAAAGTTGAATGCAGTAAGGAAAGAACACACCGGAATTTATAGTGGTTCGGTCGTCGTGACCTTCATCCACTCCCAATTCCTCATCCATTGAGGCCATTGGCATCTACTAGCGGTCTTCCTTCAATAGGAGAAGGCCAACCACCTTCTTACAACTCTATTCTCTTTTGCTGGCTCAAGAGAGAACCTTTATACCCCCACTACCTCCTCTCTTAAACTTCACTAACACTTAGAGTTTGAGAGGAGTTCTCACAAGATTACAATAGCATTTTTTTTCTTTTTACTCTCAATTCTTATGTTATGTTAACTAGGGATGAGAGGGATATTTATAGGTCTTAAGTGGATTCAAACTTGGAGCATAAAAGTTTCTCATCCCTGGTTTTTGGGGTACTGGCGGTACCACCGCCTACAACACTAACACTGGGCGATACCACCGCTTAGGAGACTATATCTAGGCGGTACCATCGCATGACAGTCTTGGGGGCTGAGTCTGGGTGGTACCACCGCCCAGACTAGTGGTATCACATGTCCTCCCATATTCAATGGAACGGACTACACTTATTAGAAAACTAGAATGAGGATTTTCTTGATTTCTATGGATTTCGAGTTATGGAATATCATCGAAAATGAATTTAAAAGTCTTCTCTTCCAATGAACGATTGGAATAATTTGGAGAAGAAGACTTTCTCTTTGAATACCAAAGCTATGAATGCTTTATTTTGTGCATTAGATAAAAATGAATTCAATCGAGTTTATATTTATGAAATGACTTATGACATTTGGCATAAACTTGAAATCACACATGAAAGTACAAGTAGAGTTAAGAAGTCAAAAATCAATCTTTTAGTTTATGGTTATGAATTGTTTCATATAAAACCAAGCGAGACCATTGGAAACATGTACACCTAGTTTACAGATGTTGTCAATAGTCTAAAAACACTTGGTAAAAGTTTTTCTAACTTTGAATTTATTAACAAGATATTAAGATCCCTTCCAAAGAGTTGAGATCCTAAAGTAACCACAATTCAACAAGCCAAGGACTTGAACAACTTTTTATTCGAAGAACTTATTGAGTCTTTGATGACCTATGAAATGTCGTGCAATACACATAAAGAACTTGAGAACAACCTTCCAAAGAACAGGAAGAATTTGACACTTAGTATGTAGATGCTTATCCTAATGAGCTAATCATTAGAGACACTTCAAAAGGGGTTCAAACTCATTCTTC
Organism: Musa acuminata AAA Group; assembly: GCF_036884655.1. Lineage (NCBI taxonomy): Eukaryota > Viridiplantae > Streptophyta > Magnoliopsida > Zingiberales > Musaceae > Musa > Musa acuminata. Next base: position 2,954,411 of record NC_088336.1, on the reverse strand, counting down.
TCTTAAAAATTTTTGTGCGAATGTAGCCTTTTGATCTCAAATTGAACCTAAATAGATTGACGAAGCCTTAAAAGATGATTCATGGGTTATTGCAATGCATGAGGAATTAAATAAATTTGAGAAAAATAAGGTGTGGAATCTTACTTCTAGACCTAATGATCATTTGGTAATTGGTACTAAATGGGTCTTTAGAAACAAGCAAGATGAACTTGGTATCATGGTTAGAAACAAAGCTAGATTAGTGGCCAAAGGTTTCAATCAAGAAGAAGGTATCAACTATAAAGAAACCTTTACTCCTGTGGCTAGACTTGAAGCCATAAGGATTCTCCTTGCCTATGATAGTTTTAATCATTTTAAGTTATTTCAAATGGATGTTAAAAGTGATTTTCTTAATAGTTTTACTTCTTAATCATTTTGAGAATACCACTTTTTTGAATTATGTTTTTAAATTGTCTAAGGCTCTCTATGGTTTGAAACAAGCCCCATGGGCTTGGTATGAGAGATTTAGTTTCTTTTTAATTAAGAATAATTTTATGAAAGACATGGTCGATACTATATTGTTTGTTAAACATTTTGAAAATGATTTTCTTATAGTTTAAATTTATGTTGATGATATCATTTTTAGATCTTCAAATGAGTCTTTATGTGAATCTTTTGCTAATAGTATGAGCCATGAATTTGAAATGAGTTTGATGTGGGAATTAACTATTTTCTTAGGTTTATAAATCAAACAACTTAGTGGTGGATTTTTTATTAGTCAAACAAAATATGCTTTAGATCTATTAAAATAATTTAATATAAATAATGCTAAGGTAATTAATACACCAATGAGCACTTCTACAAAACTAGATATGGACACTAATGAAGAATGTTTTGATCAAAAGACTTATAGGGGTATGATAGGTAATTGATAGAACCCTAGTAGTGTTGTATCCTACTCAACTAAGAAGCAGCTAATTAAACCTTATGAGATTGTAATAAACCCCACCTAGCTGCCTTTATCCTATAAAGAAGAGTGGCTAGGGTTTATATTTGGGCCTTTGGTCTTCCTAGCTGTCGCCCCCTTTTACTAGGCTGGTTGGTTAGGGTTGAGGGCAAAAGGGGTAACTCACTTAGGAAGCAGTCCCTAGGGCTTGGGTTTAGAGCCCTATATAAATATGTAGCTTTTATCTCTTTGATAATAAGATCTATCTACAATTGTAGCCATTTGGCTAACTTCTAGTAGGGTGGAACCCCTATAGCGTTCCAAGGAGTGATCTCCCTCAAAGATCAATCTGCATATAATTTCTCTAGGGTTCTATCATCTAGTATCAGAGTAGCGATCTTATTGCTTTTGCTGTCATCCCTGCCACTCACCACCAGCCAAGCAATTCTCATAATTGCTCTTGACGTTGCTATCTCCATTGTCATCTTCTACCGTAGATCAAATCAATCTACTACCATCACTTCCAATTGCATCAAAGATATGGTATTCTCCTATCACCAATATCTTTTGCTATTATAATTTTTCATTCAAAATACTAAGAAGAAGCCTTCTTATGTATCATGTGTTGTGAATTCCTTTCATCGCAAAAGTTATCATCTTTGTGAATGAAGGATTGCTGCAGAAAATTTCAACCGCATATTGTTGCCATTAACCAATCTATTTGCTATCCTTTTTGAATAAAATTTCTTATACGCTTCATAGATCATCTTGGCTTCCATCTAAGATTGATTTATTGAGGAATTCATCTCTAAAAGCATTCTTGTGTTGTTGCAAATTTTCATTGCAAACCGTTAAAATTTTTTGATGAGAATTCTGCTATCGCAACTTGCACCAATTTCCTTGCTACTATATAGCCAAAATTTTATTATTAAATTTGTCATCATTGCTGTTATCTAAACTGAGATTTTGCTGTCAAATTTCTTCCTCAAATCTCTCGATTTTTGCTTGAAATTTCATTGAGAAATCGTTGTTTCTTCGACGATAATTTTTCTCTTACAAGACAACTCCTATCTGTAGCAACTTCCACCAATTTCTGTCAAACCTTTGCTACCATCTACTACAAATCTAAAACTTTTTTTCCCTAACCTCCATCCACTACCATCACAGCCCTAAAACTTTACCTAACCACACCCTCAAATTGTACCCAAAACAGCCACAAAACAAGCCTAAACCGCAGCCTACATCTACCAATCCACCAATCCTTTCGACCACCACTTCTCTCAACTGATACATGCCTTTAACCCACCAACAAAAGAGAGATCTTAATATTAAAGATTTGGAGGCATATACTATGGTATCTAAGGAGGCAATCAATGCTAAATTCGAAGCCTTCGAGATGCGAATGGAGGATAAGATTCATACTCTCTTTACCGAACTCAGTTTGGGCTGACCACCAAGCCTGAAAAAATCACATCAAGGAGAGAGCTCTGACCAATCACATTAAGCCTGAAGAGATGACTTCCAAGAGAGGGAGGCTCTATGATTGATTCCTACTATCCACGCATGAGGGTGGACTTCCCTAGATGGGAAGAAGGAAACTGGATTGGTTGAATCTCGCGTGCGGAGCGATATTTTTGGTACAATAAAACCACGGACACATCTATAGTGGAAATTGTAGCTATACATCTTGAAAGAGATATCATATATTGGTTTGATTAGTTTGAACATACTCATGGAGTCATCTCATGATAATAATTCAAATAAGGACTATTGATCTGCTTTGGACCAACCGATTACGAGAACATTGACGAACAACTAGCAAAGATCCAACAAACATCCACCATTCATGCGTACCAAACAACATTTGAAAGATTATCTAATCAAACTCATGATTGGTCTAAAAAACAGCTATTGAAGCCTTCATTGAGGGCTTGAACCCCAGGAGAAGTTAAAGTGCGACAACCGTACATGCTTATGACAGTCATCTCTTATGCACGACTTCAAGAGGAGCTTTTGAACTATGAAGCCCGGAGGACTAGGGTCACTCCCCGACCAGCAATACTAAAGCCCTCAGTCCCCCCTACTTTTAACTAAGCCCCTACACCAAAAATGTTGACAAGAGAAGAGCTTTGGCAATGATCAGCGAAGGGGTTATGTTGGCATTGCGATGAGCCATAGAGCAGCGAGCATCACTATAAAAAAGGGAGACTTCTTATGATTGAATCAGTAAAAGAAGAGGTCATTGAACATCTAGAAGAGAGCCTTAAACATGAAGAAGAAAATGCAAAAGAAGAGCTATAACCGACTAACTTTATGGTACATGCGTTAGTCGGCTATTCAAACCCGCAAATGATGAAAGTTGGAGGCCTTCTTAAACAATAACCGATCACTATTCTCATCAACATGGGCAACAATAATAACTTCCTAAATAGTAAGGTCACTGCTTGGATGGTGCTCCACATCAAAGGTTGTAGCAAGCTCGATGTAAAGGTCACCAATGACAGAATTCTAAAGTGCAACCAAAGATGCCCGTAGGTGAAACTATTACTGCAAGACCAAAAAATTATCACCAACTTCTTCCTCCTACCAATTGATGACTATAAGGCTGTGCTTGGCATAGAATGGCTGACTACTCTAGGTGATGTCTCTTGAAACTTTTCTAAATTAATTATGAAATTCTACTGCAAAAGCAAACATATCATCCTACGCGGGAAGCGCGGAAGCAACGTAACCACCATTTCGACCTAACGAATGGAGAAAGTTTTACACAAGGTAAATGGTGGCTTTTTGATGCATCTTGTAGCAACTAGAGGGGAAGAAAATAGAAATTGAATATCAAAATTTTGCCCAACTTCTTACTGAATTTGTCGATATTTTTGCTGAGCCATGCGATCTTCCTCCTACTTGACAGCATGACCATTAAATTCTAATCCTTCCGGGCAAGCCACCAGTGAACACTCGACTATACCTTCCTCCCCTCTAGAAGGATGAAATTAAAAAGATTGTAAAGGAGATGCTTGAAACAGGGGTGATTCGGCCACGTTATAGTCCCTATTCCTCACTGGTGCTACTTGTATGCAAGAAGGATAGAACTTGGCAGATGTGCATCGACTATCATGACATCACCGTCAAGGAAAAGTACCCAATACCAGTGGTAGATAACTTCTTGATGAGTTAAAAGGAGCTTGAGTCTTCACAAAGTTGGACCTCCGATTTGGTTACCATCAAATTCGGATATGTAAAGATGACATTCCAAAAATTGCATTTCGCACACATGACAACCAGGATGAATTCTCGGTAATACCTTTTGGACTCATTAATGCTCCTTCAACCCTCTAAAGTCTCATGAACAATATTTTTCAGAGCTTTCTTCACAAATTTGTGCTACAAAAATGTAGCTTTTTCTAGCAAAAAGTAAAGTACCGTATGCATATAATATTAAAAGAAGGAGTGGTAATAGACCCAACAAAAATTGAAGCAATGCAAGGCTGACCGAAACCTACAAACGTGAAATTACTATGCGAGTTCCTTGGACTAATGGGCTACTACCGAAAATTTATCAAGGACTATGGGAAGATCAGTGCACCCTTCACTTCTCTACTGAAAAAAGATACCGTTCAATGGTCGGACAAAGCCTCTGTTGCCTTTGATAAACTTAAGGTAGCCATGATGACGACGCCAGTGCTAGCGCTATCGGATTTCAACCGACCCTTCATCATTGAGGCCGACACATCTAGAGTTGGAATTGGAGCCGTTCTCATGCAAGATGGTCAATCACTCGTATACACCAGTAAGGCATTGTCTCCCTCCCATCAAAACATGTCAATATATAATAAGGAGATGCTCGCCATTGTGCATACAATAACAAGGTGGAGATCCTACTTGATAGGTTGGCGATTTTAAATTAAAACCTACCATAGAAGCCTCAAGTAAATTTTGGAGCAAAAGATATTATCCCCTGAACAACAAAAATGGGTAACTAAACTTTTAGGACTTGATTATGAAATTATTTACAAAAAGGGGAAAGAAAACGTAGTTGTAGATACACTCTCATGGCTACTTAAGCAAGCTAAATTTTCAGCCATCTCCCTTCCTACCACCGGCTTCCTCGAGGATATTAGGGAAGAATGGAAGAAGGATCCAGAGATCAACAACATCATAAAAAAATTAGAGGAGGATCCAAGTTCAATAGCCTACTACACTTAGGATTCGAGGGATCTATGCTATAAAGGTCGCATTGTGCTTATACCCGACTCCTCTTGCATCAAAATCATCCTGCATTAAATACACTCCACACCTTCAGTAGGGTACTCTAGATTCTTGAGAACCTGCAAAAGAGTGAAGCAAAATTTTTATTGGAGAGGGATGAAAAAAAATATTTCTAAATATGTGACATAATGTGATGTATATCAATAGCACAAGGGTGAAACAGTGGCAAGTCCAGGGAAGCTACAACCACTACCCATACCAGACTCAGTGTGAACTGATATCTCCATGGACTTTATCAAAAGGCTACCACATTCCAAAGGTAAAAACATAATTCTCGTGGTGGTTGATCAACTTACGAAATATGCTCATTTTTAAGCTGTGTGAAATCCCTACACTCCTGCTAGTATTACCCAGAGTTTCATCGAAAATATTGTTAAACTACATAGGATGACAAGGTCCATTGTAAATGATCATGATAGGATCTTCACTAGTAAATTTTGGATCGAGTTATTTCAGTTATAGGGCACCAAACTCAAGATGAGCATAGCATATCATCCATAAACTGACGGCCAAACAGACGTGGTAAATAGGTATTTAGAGACGTATCTTTGGTGTTTCGCTAATGATCGGCCAAAGGAGTGGGTGAAATGGCTTCCCTGGGTCGAATGGTGATATAATACTATATATCATTTATCTACAAAATGTGCCTCTTATGAAGCACTGTAAGGTCGGCTAGCCCTTGTGATTCCAAAATATATAATTGGCTTGGCCAAGGTAGATCAGGTTGACTAAGAATTGATTAACAGGGCCAAACTCCTATAACTGCTAAAGGATAATCTCTCTACTGCTCAAGCCAGAATGAAGCAGCAAGCTGACACACAAAGAAGCGAAAGAAAATTTTCAGTAGGAGATTGGGTTTATCTTTGCCTACAGCCGTACAAGCAACTCTCCATCAACACATGAGCCTCCATGAAACTATCCCCATGTTTTTATGGGCCCTATCAAATCATAGAGTTTATTGGAGCCATGGCGTATAGACTTAAATTGCCTGAGGATGCCAAAATTCACCCTATCTTCCACGTGTCATGCTTGAAGCCTAAGTTGGTAGAACCTAAGTCACCCCAGATCCAACTACCCAACACCACTAACGATGGAGATATTCAAGCCCAACCATAAGCCCAATCATGATGCGTCATCGACGTCCCTCTACTGAAGTACTAGTGTATTAGAATAATTTACCACTTGAAGATACTACATAGGAATCATATAAGGAGCTGAAGACCTAGTTTCCTGAGTTCATGGAACCTCAATCTTGAGGATAAGGCTAATTTGGAGAGGATGGGCTTGATAGGACCCTAGTAGGGTTGGGTCCTACTCAACTAAGAAGCAACTAATAAAACCCTGTGAGATTATAATAAACCCCACCTAGCCGCCTTTATCTTATAAATAAGAATGGTTAGTGTTTATATTTGGGCCTTTGGGATTCCTAGTCGTCGCCCCCTTTCAGTGGGTTAGTTAGTTAGTGTTGAGGGCAAAAGGGGTAACTCACTTAAGAAGTAGCCCCTAGGGTTAGGGTTTGGAGCCCTATATAAGCATGTAGCCTCTATCTCTTTGATAATAAGAACTATCTATAATTACAGTCATTTAGCCAACTTCTAGGAGGGTGGAACCCCTATAGCGTTCCAAGGAATGATCTCCCTTAAAGATCAATCTACATAGAATTCCTCTGGGGTTCTAACAGAAGTTTATTATACCTCACAACAACTAGACCCGATATCATATTTAGTGCTAGACTATGTGCTAGATTTCAATCTAATCCCAAGCAATCTCACTTAAAATATGTTAAAAGGATTTTTAGATATCTAAAAGGAACGGACTATGGTATCTTAATTCCAAAAACTTTAAATTACTTATTTATGCTGATGCTGATTTTGCTAGTTGTCAAATAGATAGAAAAAGCACTTCAGAAATATGTTAATTCTTAGATCACACACTTATCTCTCGATCCTCCAAAAAATAAAACTCGGTTGCATTATCTATAACTGAATTAGAATATATAGCAGTACATGTATGTTGTGCACTAGTTATCTGGATGAACACTTTAGAAGATTATGGAATTCACTTGAAAACCATACCTATAAAATATGATAACACTAGTGTAATATGTTTAACAAAAAATCACATTCAATGCTCTAGAACTAAATATATTGATATTAGGCATCATTTTATTAGAGATCATGTTAATAATCATGACATATCTTTAGAATTTATTGATACAAAGCATCGATTAGAAGATATTTTTATAAAATCATTGAATAAGGAACATTTTGATTTTATTAGAAGAGAATTAGGCATGCTAAATCTTCCAAATGCATCAATTCCTTTTTCAAATTTCTCGACTTTTCATAACTTGGAATTTTCTTTTTAAATCGAGATCGTCTTTCTATTTGCAAAAGAAGAGCCTTGATTCATGGATTTTTGATTAATAACTTGATCTTTTATCAATTCCTATGAATCCTTCTTCCTTCTATTTATAAGAAAAGGGATTTGATTTATGAAGTTTTATTCATAGATTTTTTATCCTTCATTTGATACTCCTTTCCCATGAATTCTTCCTCACTCTTCTAATGAAAGAAGAATTTTTATTTATGGACTTTTAATATATGTTGATCATTTGCAAGAATAGGGATTTGATTTTGTATGGACATATTGATCCTTTTAATGAATCCTTTCTCTTTGCTAAAATAGAAGCTTGATTCAATGAAACGCATTCATTATGTATTTAACTTGGTTTAAATGTATTTTGTGTGAATAATGAATTCCTCCCTTACTCTTCTTCTTATTTTTATGACAAAGGAAGAAAGAAACTTGCACATCGCAAGAAGAACCAAAAAGCTTTTGCACATCTAAAGTAAAAATGCTAGCTTGCCCATTTCAAAAAGCAAAAGTAGTTATTATGAAAAGTTTTTGCTTAACTTCTCATTTTTTACTAGCTTGGATAAATTGGTGTAAAACTTACTTGAATAATTTTTAAAACACTTACATTATTGAATGATTCTCCTTTTTATTGGTGACAAAGGGGGAGTAATGATGATGGTATCAAAATGTTGATTTAAGCATGAGAAATGATGAATATTTGATATCATGAAATGATGATTGGTATTATATTTAAAATATTGATTTAATGCATCAAGTGATAAATATTAGGATCGAGTCGATACTAAGACGGGGGGGTGAATTAGAGTAGCGGATGAAATAATGTTAGTTCAAAAAATCTTCGTTTCAATAAAACCGATATTGAAAATGTGAGTTTAACTTGAAAACGTATGGAAGAGTATAATGTGAAAGTAAAACAAGTAAGGTAATTTGTAATAAAGGTAAATTGCAAGATGTAAATGCAAATTGAGTTTTATAGTGGTTCGATCATTGTGACCTATATCCACTCTCGATTCCTCTTCCATCAAGGCTACTAGCATCCATTAATGATCTTTTTTCAATGGGCAAAGATCAACTACCCTTTTACACTCTTTCTCCTTTATTGAATCTCATATTTTGATGATGAAACCAATTGATGTGTTTATGATCTGATATACGTTTTGAGTGACACAGGAAGTTTCGATTAGGGAGAGACAATTAAAGCAGGAAGAATCATGTTGGGCCAGAGTAAAACATGTCAAAAGATTAGACGTTGAGCTAGAGGATCGGTCAACGTATTGGCAAAAGGCTTCGAGCCATGGGTTCAGGCATTGGGCCAAGAAAACGAAAATTGCACCAAGAAAATCGGAGTTGTAGAGGTCGACTGGCCAATTGGATAATGGGCCACAAGAGGGGATGATGCGCCGAAGGATTGGACGAAGAGTCGATGAACCAATGACAAACCAAACAACATTTGATTCAAGCTTTGTAATAATTGTCTAGATCGAAATAGGTTTTAAGCGTAATTGGGTTGGAATTGGGCCAACTCAATTATGGGCCAACTAGGCCCAAGTTTAGGCTGTGTTAAGCTAAGTGAAAGACCCAAATAGTGACCTAATAGATGGAACCATAGGTGGCACAATTGTTAGGATCAATACAGTACTAAGAGGGGGGCGGGGGGGGGGGGGGGGGGTGAATTAGTGCAGCGATAAAAAATTATGTTGATTTGGAAAGTTTCGTTCGATAAAATTGTTTCATCAAAGCCCACATCGAAAAGTAATGAAAGTAATGACTTAGAGTAAATGTAAAGCACAAAGTGCAGATAAGTAATGAAAGAAAGCAGTAAGGAAACAATCCTTTCG